>NC_092646.1:35306660-35552149 GCF_039555335.1 Amphiura filiformis | reverse complement strand
GGATCGGCAAAAAATATGGGACATAATCAAATTGCAGTGACTGCTTCCTTTGTTACCACATGTCAGTCATCTTGTGATTATTGGACCATGTAAACCTGCAAAAAACGAGCCAAAGTGCAGGCCCTATGCTGAGCATTTTTGCCCAAATTTGGCCTCACAGATGGATTCATCAAATCATTTGCATTCTAAATATACTTTTATTTTTAAAACCAACAATTCAGAAGTTATGAGGCTCAAAAGTTTCAGGGTTAGGACCACCCTTAAGTATAGATGATTTGCATGTTGTTGGGTTTTTATATTATTTATTTCAATTGTGTTTCTTTCTTCTTGTAATTTTTTTTTTTATTAATTTTTTTTTTTCACAAATTAATTAATCTATTAAAAAAATACAAACCACTGTAATTTGTTTTATATTTATCATAATACATACCACTATCAAAGAGCAAATATTGACACACTGTTGACCCTTAGGATTCCCATGGTAACCTATATTTTATGGGTCATTTCTTCCATTGTATGCCACAGGTTATTCAGGAAGTCTGTATAATTATGTTGCATGCTTGCATGGCTCTGTCTCTTCATTGGTGATAGGTATGTATGGCACAGGTATACTATTTATTGTAACACCAGGAAAGTTGAAAAAGAACTATTAAACCAAATGACATGTTATCATAATGGTCAAGAATATTGTTCTAGAAAAGCTTAGAAAGAGATATAGCAGCCATGATATACTAGTATAAGGCTTGATACTAGTATAGCCTTTGACATGTGCGATGCATGGACAAGTTATTATAGACCTTACATGTTATAGAGTACCTAAAGCTTACATGTACAATTTGTAATGCATCTGACATTCATATTAAGTCAGTTGTTTTGCACAATTAGCAAGCTTGTGTGTGGGCAATTGATAGTACATGTACATGTATCGGTGTCAAATTAGGATGTTACAATGGTCCATTTTTTGTGACATTTTGCTTAGCTTAATTTAATTAACTTCGGTTGTCATTTTCATATAGATATTTCAAAATGCAAATTTTGTATAAACCAGGGCTGTCAACTTTTTTGGAATTGCTTGTCGTGAGACAGATGCGTACCGGGATTTGCCGACTCAAATGTTCATTTTGAACAATGATTATTTGAGCCACGGCGCTTGAGAATTTGAAAAGCGGGGTGGGGGGGTAGAAACAACAAATTATTCATGACGATGCGTGAGATTTTACTCATTTTCCAGCTTTTTATGTGAGATTTACTACTAGGCGTGAGATTATACTATCTTGGCGTGAGACCGTGAGAAAGTGACCCAATCGCGTGAGACTCACGGCCAATGCGTGAGAGTTGACAGCCCTGTATAAACTTGCACCTGTCATTTACCATATTAAATCAGGGGTCTTTTGGAGGATGATAGGATCAAGTGGAGTGACATTAGAGGGCCACTCAGTGCCTGCTGCCGGAGTGGGGAGGGGGTGTAATTAGTACAAATGCCTATGGGATGTGTTGCAAACTCATTTTCAGCCATTTGGTATCCCAGCAAACAAAAAATGGTTTTAAAACATTTTAAACAGGTTATATTGGGTTATGGTCTTGGCAAAAACATTATTTATGTGTCTGGTTATAGAACTGTTATGAAAACGTTTTAAAATGTTTTGTATGAAAACACACAAAAACAACATTTTCAAAAAGTTGTCAAAATGTTATTTGTAATTTTGTATGAAAACACACAAAAACAACATTTTGAAAAAATTGTCAAAATGTTATTTGTAATATATTTTTTGCAAACATATGTTGCCAAAAAACGTTTTATAATACGCTTAAGGGATCTGGAATGAGCGTTTTGACCGTTTTGACAGTATTTTTGTGGGACATGAGAGCACATCAGACATATCAATTGCATTCTAAATATCGAAGAATGTCTTTCTGATATCAAATAATTTTCATTTTTGAAATTCACGATATAATACAAATTTTATGACAGATGATTATAATTTTATAGGCCTATTTTTCACATTTTTTATATATAACAGTCCTCAAGTAAATTTTATATATTCTTAAAGTGTATGTAGCTGGGAGGAAAAGTCGATGATCAATTGAAAATTTTGACCTTTCATATTGAAGATATGGATTTTTTCCCCAAAGACCTAATTTTTTTGGTGTTTTGGGAAAAATCCATATCTTCAATACGAAAGGTCAAAATTTTCAATTGATCGTCGGCTTTTCATCCCACCTACATACACTTTAAGTATAAATCATCAGATTTATAAAGTTTACTTGAGTACTGTTAAATATCAAAAATATCAATTTTAATCATTTGCCATAAAATGTGTATTACATTGCTAATTTCAAAAATCTAAATGATTTGATATCAGAAGGACATTCTTCGTATTCAGAATGCAATTCAATATGACTGATGTGCTCTCATGTCCCACAATAAATACTGTCCAAACGTTCATACCCCATCCCTTAATACATTTAACATTTTGCGTTTTCTCACAAACTTTTCTAGCCTTTTGCAAACAATGTCTAAAATGTGTTTTGTGTTTGCTGGGATATCAATAACCCCTTTTTCTAGTAGGCTAATTTTGGTATAACCATGGTTCATTTTCAAAATTTTCCCAAAAAATTGGAATATGAATATGATGGGTCCACTTTCAAATTGTCAGTGACATATCCCTACCCAAACCAAACCTGAGTACCCCCCGGCCTAGTTGACACAATGTTATTAAAACAGCAATCAAATTTAATTGGGTGCCCCCATGTATGTATGTATCATCTTGGACACAATCTTGAGCATGTACTGGTAATTTACCTTTGCATGCAGGCGCGTAGCAAGCGGGGGGACAGGGTGGACGAAGTCCATGGGCCCCGAGGGTTTAGGGGCCCCGAGCACAAAAGCGAAAAGGATTGATAATGGAGAGCAGGGCCGGATTTTTATACCATTGTGCTAGATGGGCCCGGGTCCAGGGCAAGTTACAGTCTAAAATTGAATTGAACAAAATATGTTTAGTCCCTCTTAGCCCCCCATTAGTTAAACCAAAACTTGGCCACTGACTTGAGTGCACATACCTTCCTCAGCACGTGAGTTCGGGCCTCATGTTTGGGGCCCCATAATTGCCCTATGCATCATTCTTTTAACAACAGCATGTTTTTTTGGTCAAAATAGGGCAAAATTGTAAAATTTTGCGTGTTTCGCGCGCATTCAGATACCAAAATTTATGTTGATCTGGGGCCAAAACGGTCTGAAATTGAATTGAACAAAATATGTTAGTCCCCCTTAGTCTCCCATTAGTTAAACCAAAACTTGGCCACTGACTTGAGTGCACATAACTTCCTCGGCATGTGAGTTCGGGGTCTCAAAATTTTGGCCTGGCCCAGGGCCCAAATAAGGTAGGCTAAATCCCGCCCTGGTTAAAAGGGCCCGTACTGCTCCTTGTCCATGGCCCCCTGATGCTCTTGCTACGCCCCTGTTTGCATGGTGCTCTGATGCTTTAATTGGATTGCAAAATTGGGTGCCCTCACAAAATGAACTTTGGACCAAGGCCATAGCAAGGTTGAAAAATGTTGGGCAGCCATCAAAATGTTGGGCGACCAAAAGACAAATATCATATATGCGCCAAATTGAAATAAAGCTATAAAGAAGAACATAACAAATTTCTCAAAAAGTGGGGCAGTCATAGCCTTCCTAACCAACCTGCTTGATAGGCAGTGTCCAAATTCAGAAAATAAAAGGGGTTGTAGTCCCACTGACAACCAGGTTGTAATTTCTGGTTGTCCACCAAAGTTTTTGGTTGTCCATAGCTGCCAGCCTGCCACAATCTGAAACAACATGACATGAGTACAAATTTATTCAAAACACATAGGCTTACAATATTTTTTGAAGTCAACCATGATTGATCCTAGCATTAAGCTCTAGGTCCAGTCCAGGGATACTCTCCAAAATCGTAGTCAATTTATGAACAGTTATATTTATGATACTTATGGGTCACTCCATATCAAATCAAGGAGGCGCCCCACCTGACCCCCTCAGATTTGCTTTATATTTTAGTCATATGTTGTACCTGTAAAAATATTAAAAACCTGCAAATTTGAGGTCTGTAGCTCTTACGGATTTTCTGTGGCAGGCATTTAAAGTTGGAGTAGGGAGGTCTAAATTTGGACCCAAAAGTTACCCCTTAAATAAATTTCATCTTTGGGAGTCTGTGCCTTCTTTATAAAAAAGAAAGAGAGGTCTGAAACTTTGCATACACACTAACTGCATGCCCAATTTGTCAAAAAATTAAAAATTAAAAAATTCTGTAATTGCGTGTTGTGTCACGGGGTCATTAAATATGCAAGAAAAAATGTAATGTTTTGTAAACTGGCAAGTTTAGCCCCCTAAATTCACATTTTTGTCAGATTAATTATTTTTGTTGTCACCGATGCTATATATAGGATAAATACAATGCATACCCAAAAAATTGGGGTCACAACTCATTTACATTTAGAACAGCGCCCTCACGAAGATGAAATTTATTGCAAATTCAACATTTTCAGGGGGCCCAAAGTCGATGTGGTCCACCTTCAAAATTTATAAAACATCACTTTTATATAACTACTAGTCTTAAATTACAACTTTGCTAAGTCCCAGTAATTGTATAGGTTGACTTCATATAAAATGACAAGCCCAAAGTTGACCATTTTCTTATGATTGCATGTAGTGCAAATGTGCAGAATTGAAGGCTTGAAAGTCAAATTGGCCACAATATTAAAAATAAATGATTAGATGAGTAGTTATTGGCCCTATTTACTTGTATTTCCATTTCGTTTCAATATATACAGATTTTCTATGGTAGCCATTTAAAGTTGGAGTGCAGCGCCCTCACGAAGATGTTTTGTAAACTGGCAAGTTTAGCCCCCTAAATTCACATTTTTTGTCAGATTAATTATTTTTTGTTGTCACCGATGCTATATATAGGATAAATACAATGCATACCCAAAAAATTGGGGTCACAACTTATTTACATTTCGAACAGCGCCCTCACGAAGATGAAATTTATTTCAAATTCAACATTTTCATGGGGCCCAAAGTCGATGTGGTCAACCTTCAAAATTTATAAAACATCACTTTTATATGACTACTAGTCTTAAATTGCAACTTTGCTCAATCCCATTAATTTTATAGATTGACTTCATATAAAACGACAAGCCTAAAGTTGACCGTTTTCTTATGATTGCATGTAGGCCCTACTGCAAATGTGCGAATCGGAAGGTTTAAAAGTCAAAATGGCCACAATATTAAAAATAAATGAATAGATGTATAGTTATTGGCCCTATTTACTTTTATTTCCATTTTATTTTCAATATTGGGGTCAATTTGACTTTCAACCTTCCGAATTCGGCACATTTGCAGCTATTTGCACCCTTTTTGCACTACATGCAATCATAAGAAAATGGTTAACTTTGGGCTTGTCATTTTATATGAAGTCAACCTATACAATTACTGGGACTTAGCAAAGTTGTAATTTAAGACTTGTAGTTATATAAAAGTGATGTTTTATAAACTTTGAAGGTGGACCACATCGACTTTGGGCCCCCTGAAAATGTTGAATGTGCAATAAATTCCATCTTCGTGAGGGCGCTGTTCGAAATGTAAATGAGTTGTGACCCCAATTTTTGGGTATGCATTGTATTTATCCTATATATAGCATCGGTGACAACAAAAATAATTAATCTGACAAAAATGTGAATTTAGGGGGCTAAACTTGCCAGTTTACAAAACATTACATTTTTTCTTGCATATTTAATGAGCCCGTGACACAACGCCAAGAATTACAGAATTTTTTATTTTTTTTTTTATTTTTGACATATTGGGCATGCAGTTAGTGTTTATGCAAAGTTTCAGACCTCTCTTTCTTTTTATAAAGAAGACACAAACGCCCAAAGATGAAATTTATTTAAAGGGCAACTTTTGGGTCCAAATTTAGACACCCCTACTCCAACTTTAAATGGCTGCCACAGAAAATCCATAAGAGCTACAGACCTCAAATTTGCAGGTTTTAATATTTTTACAGGTACAACATATGACTAAAATATAAAGCAAATCTGAGGGGGTCAGGTGGGCGCCTCCTTGATTTGATATGGAGTGACCCTTATATTTAACAAATCATCAGTTGTGTCAGGTTTGAGCAAACGAACATGCTAAAAAAGTGAGTTTTGGCTGTAGATCTTTGGTTGTCCCGGGCGAACGGACAACCAAAATTTCGAACACTGTTGATAGGGCTCTGCTATGGATCCTGTATAAAGTACATTAACCCTTTCTACCTATCAAAGTTAAATAACGTGGTTAGAAAGTTAACTAACTACAAGAAAGGAAAACAAAACTTAGGTAAGGAGGAAACCATAAAACCTTAATACTTTTCCTATTGATGCAAATAATGACCTTTATCACTTTATTAGAAGGATCTCTGGTTTATTACAGGAAGTAAAAGGAAGCTAAATGGGTTCCAAGGTATCTAAATCTCGCAAGGTCAAAAACAAGAAAACGGGAGAGAAGGACAGGGAACAAGTTGCTGAACAAACCGCAGAACCGAATGTGACGCAGGGAAGTTCATGCGGGAGTTTATCCAATGCTGAACAAGGTGTACAGGATACACAACTTGAAACAAGTGAAACTGGTATCCAAACTAATGAGACAGCTGAATCTGTTAGACAAAGCGGAGTAAATCAAAATATGATCGCTGGTGAGTTGTTACTGGTAGGACTTGCTTTCATGTAAGCAGTTAACCCAAACCATATACTAGACCCTAACCCTATTTAACAAGTGAGGCAGCTGTCCAATTCCAAACTAATAAGACAAATCTCGAAAAATGTTGAAAAAGTGGGTAAAATAATGTTTTTAAAAATTGTAAAAACAATAAAAAAATAAATAAATACAACAAGTGCTGTGTCTATTATTCAAAACATGATTTAAATGACATAAATGGTAATTTACCCATTAGCAGACCCATGAAAATGTGTCTAACAATAATAATGACTGCTGATAAAAAAAAACACCCAAAAACCACTATTTCCTGGTACTTGGTAATCAATCTAAATATAGCGCAAGGTTTTTTTTTTCTGCCTGTGACTGCACATGTGCAGAGACCTAGTTTTTATCACTCCATTATCTGGGTCGGGTCATAATGAGGTGTTTATGCGGAATGCTGACAAACACCATGGTCATTACCTAGGTTCATTGCTTGCAACAAAATACAACAAGTGTGGCTTCAAACCTTTTCTCTCTAAATAGTGTTGATACAGAACCCAGGGAGGTTCTCAACTTGGGCTTTGGTGGGGATGTTCACCAAATTTAATGAAAAACAGACTCAAAATTATACCAATTTTTGGAAAACGAGTTTGCAAATTTTGCAAAAAAACAATTAAAAATTTGCACTTTTTAAAGAAATGTTGGAAAAACGCTGTCAAATTTTCATTAAATTGAGGGCCATCAATAGACCAAAATGGCTGAAAATGCAGGATTGCGTAATCTTTTAAACAGTGTCATGTTTTACCAGTGTTTCTGTTTTACACATTTATACACAAATCATTAGCTACATTACTGGTGAAGTAACATGAAAGAAAGGACAGCTATCCTCATGTACAGGACTGCTAGGGACTTACTTAAAAAAATTAACATGAAGGAAACAAAGACTTAAATTTCTCCAATAATTCAAATGGGCTTTATACGTTTGGCCTTTGTGTCTCTGAGCTGAGGGCCCACCAAGTCCAATACTGATGCTCTTGTTGTCGGTACTACCCATGTAAATTTCACCTGTAATGGGTTATTCCAGTTGAAATACACACTACCCCTGTGGAAGATTTTGGTAATATCATCCACAGGGGGAGTATGTTTTTCAAATATAATTGGTCAGGGTTAATCATTTTGAAACCCATACTCCCCCTGTATTATTGTTTTACCTATATCTTCCACAACTGGAGTGAGTATTTCAAATGGAAGTTATCCAACTGTCTATTTTATTCAAAACTCATACTCCTTCTGTGGAAGACTTTACCTAAATATTTGACAGGGGTAGTGTGGATTTTAAATGGAATAGCCCGATAGACTTTTCTGACAATTAGGTTGACATCTTTTCAGAAACCTGGCCTGAGCCTAGCGATGACCCCGAGGTGACTACTCATCAGTGCTGGGAGACTATTGATACCCAGTGTCTTACTCATTCTACAAGACTTCAAGATGTGAGTGAATCGCAAACAACATCTGGATGGAAGGTTGTACGTCTGTTTGTTTCCTCAACATTCAATGACTATCAGAATGAGAGAGAGGTGCTGGTTAAAAAGGTAAGCTGCAAATCTTTCGCAAAATTTCTTGTAAACAAATCCAAGTTAATATTGTGTAAAACGATGGTAAACATACCTACAATGATGTTTCATGCTACATCGTCGCACTTTCTAAAAATTGACTGACCAATTCTTCCAATCCTCATCTGCTTCCTTTTTGAACTTGACGCTGGGGGCGCTCTTTGGGTTTTAGGAGCTGGTCATAAATATGCTTGCATATTGTAGCACAAAATGTAATTAAGGTTTATGTTAAACATCATTTTACCCAATATTTCTTTGGATTTGTCAAGAAGAAATTTTAATTATGGTATGCACTGATGAACTTAATTAGGCTACCAACGTTTCGATTTTTAAGTGGTTGAGATGATTGATTTTGCTACATTTTGTTATAAGTTATAAAGATGTGGAGTTAAAAAAAAGGAGAAAATGCTTGTTTTATTCAATCAATCGTGCTACAATTTGGTCTTAGCTTATATAATTATGTTTTGTTTCAGGCAAGTTAGAGCATCATCCCAATATTACAAAGGTCAAATCTGTCCAGATGCACTGTTTTTTTAAACATTTATATGTGCCAGCTGCTCGTGGTAAAGATTTAAAAAAAAATTGTTTTGTTTTTTCAGTTCAAAACAGGTTGTTATTTTTAGATTTAGACATTTCAAAGACTACCAGTTTTCTTTATTGATTCTATTTTTGCAATGATGATCTATGTACAGCTGTTGCTTTTGAGATCATCAAAAAAGTGACTTAAGCTGTATTGCCCCTCATCTCTGTTCAAAACAGGTGTTTCCAGAGCTTCGAGAGTGGTGTGAATCACGGCATCTCCATCTGATAGAATGTGATCTTCGATGGGGTGTTCCTAAAGATTCCACCACAAGGACTGTGCTGTGTACCTGCCTGGAAGAGTTGGATAGGTGTCATGAGGATGCTGATGGGGAAGGTTTCTTCATGAATATGCTGGCGGAAAGGTTGGTGTATGCAGTGTAGTGCCGTCGTCGGGACCGTTTTTTAATGTCGACATGTCGATATAATTCGTATACCAACGTCGACAGTGTGTCGACATAAAAAAATTCTAAAAAAACAAACAAAAAAAAAACAATTTTTTTTTTTTAATTTTCAAAAATATTTTTGGCCAGAAAAGCAAGTTATATGCCCAAAATTACTTGTTATTCAAGGTTGGAAACCAGAAAAATACTGCTACTCAAAAAAAAAAAAAAAATGCTAATTGTTTTTTACAAAGTTGGATACATTTGTACTTTTGCTTCTATTGAACAGCTAGCAATGCATACTAATTCAATGTGTCCCTGACTGTTCAATAGAAGCAAAGGTAATCAAAATAAACAAATTTATCCAACTTTGTAAAAAAAATTGGCATTTTTTTTTTTAGTAGCAGTATTTCTCTGGTTTCAACCTTGAATAACAAGTAATTTTGGGCCTATAACTTACTTTTCTGGCCAAAATATTTTTGAAAATTAAAAAAAAAAAAAAACATTTTTTTTTTTTTTGAATTTTTTTTTTGATGTCGACATGTCGGGATACGTGCTGACGTCGACATTATGTCGACATAAGGCATGTCGACGACGGCACTAATGCAGTGGGTAAAATTCAGTAAAAAACCAACAAGTTCATCGGACAGGCTACTCCTAAAAATGACCTGTCCTGCTAGCAAGTAACCATGACTTTTTAAGTCTAACTTTGGTTCTGATATATAGGTGCTAGGGAAAGGCGCTGTCTTCATGTCTTGTACCAGAAAAAATTTCAAAGGTGGGGAAAATTGTAAAATCATCCAGTTGACCCCAGAAGCAAAATGATCCTACAGGGATGTAGATATGTGTGCGAAGCGTGCAAAATTTTCAATTTTAGTGCCAAAATGATCATAATTGTTGAAAAAAAAGAACACCCGGGCCAAATGGAAGATTAACATCACAAATTTGGCCCATTTTGTCCAGGTGATTTGGGTCAGTACACCACTATTACTAGTTATTAGTGCAGGGGCGGATCCAGGAATTTTCATTAGAGGGGTGCAGAGACACCGCCGCGACAGCTCGGCGCCCACACAAAGTCAGGCGCTCTGCAAAAATACACAAAGTCAGGCGTCGCTCTGCAAAAATTAGAGGGGGCACATGCTGAGTGCGCCCCCCTCTAAATCCGCCCCTGTAGTGATGACCTCCCATTTGTCTGTTTTCATCAACAGATATGGATGGGTCCCAAAGCAAGATGATGTCCCACCAGACGTAGCAGACAGATACCAATGGGTTCCTAATGTGTCCATCACCCACATGGAGATTCTTCATGGAGCATTCCGAGCCGAGAATCCAAATGCTGCTTTCTTTATCCGTAGAGCTGAAGGATACTTGGATGACGTCCCGAAGGAAGCTGCTGAAAAAGGATTTGTTGACAAAGCTGAGATTGCTAAAGTGCAAATGAAGGTAGGTTTGTATACCATTTTCACCCTGATGTGGCAATAACAGGAGGCACATCATAAATTTTTGATGGGTATGTTCCCCCAGAATTTTGAGGGGGTGGGTCTTTGGAGCTGATGGCGTACCGGTAAAAAGGGGTCTTTTGGAGCTGCAAAGCCTGCAAACAAGGAAAAGCGGGGCCTTTTGGAGCTGTGAATAGTCAAAATCAAGGGCCTTTCTTGGCTTTCTGGTTGAAAATTGCCTGAAAAAACAGAAATGTGAGGAATGAGCAATTCAGGGGTCTTTAATAGCTGAAATTATCAAAGCAAGGGTCTTTCGGAGCTCTAATTTTGTTAAATTTAGGTTTTTTTCGGGGCTGCGAAATCTAAAAAAGGGGGTCTTTCCGTAGGAACGTACCCATATGTGATGTGATCAAGCCAAATCAGTCGGAACTCGGAAATATTAATTTTGAGATATAGCCAAAGAAAGGAAATGTTTCCCTTTGTTTCCTCTTGTTTTGGAAACTCTTTAATTACTCATATCTTTAGAACTGGTTGTTCAATTTCAACGGGGTTTTCTGCAAAATCCAGCTTTGTAAATGCTTTTTACTATCCTATAGAATTATTATTGCCGAGTTCCGACTGATTTTGCTTGATCGCATCACATATGGTCATTTGTATTAAGTGTCCCTGCGTAATGTCACCATGTTAAAGCAGCTGTTTCGCTAGCGCATCTCAATGCAGCATCATTAAGTGTGTGTGTACACCAGCGCTTTGATTGAATGCTAGCCATTTGAGGCTGCGCCCAATGAAATGCGTACTGCTGACGTCACTCCACATCAGGGTGAAAAATGGCATATAGTCTTTGTTGTGTATTATGTGTGCTCTCATGTTTTGTTTTGAAACAAAGCCCCTGGAATAAAGAATTATTTGTCAACAAAGATATCACACCCCCGGGATCACACCACTAAATGCTAGTCCTGTAGAGATGTGAACTAAATTGTTAATTTTTCTTTACATGAGCATGGTTGAAATCAGCCCTTGCCTGGTCGCTCTTTGACTTGGAAAACAATAGGTTGACTGTCATTTATAGGTTAATGAACTCGTATTAGATGCATCAACATCAGCGCAAGTGCATTATTTTGTCTAATTTTCGAGCAACAAGTAATACGCGTTTATTAACCTATTTCATACACAAGAAAAAAAACACCACATAATCTATACATGCAAAATCATCCAGGAATTTCTGGAAAGAAAATAGGAAAAAATGTTGCTTAATATCATTAAAAATGATCTTATCCGGCCAATGCTTTGTCGTCATGACTGGATCAAAAGAGTTTGGACTGTAGTCATCTTTGCTCTTTCAGTTTCAGTTCATATATCAATTTTCACTATAACAAATAGTTACTTAATAATTATATTCACTGTTAAGGGTATTCGAGGTATTGTTGGTCGAAGTAGCCAAAAAAAATTGATTTACATGATCTGAAGCAATATATTATTGAAAAATAACAAATGGTGTTTTGCAAAAGTTCATTCTACAAATCATATACTTTGAACACTTGCTTAATTTATTGTTGTTAACGAGTTATGTACGTTTTACAAAAGTGTTGTTGTTTCAGCCCTCTTTACAACATAACTCAAGAACCACAGGAACTACACAAGTATATCTGTGATATTTGAATTCTTCTACACGCTCGCTATGAATTGAGCAATGCAATTTGTGCTAAAGCTCACTACCACTCGCAAGATGCTGTGAACTACTTTTTTTTCTGCTGCTTCGACCAACAATACATTGTATAACCTTTTAAGTTTTTTCAAATTCATTTCAGGAATTGAAGAAGAGGTTACATGAGAGATTCCCCAACAGTGTGTTTGAGTATGACTGTCAATTTGATGGAGTACATGATGGAAGGGTAAGCTGTATGATTAGGCTATTCCATTTAAAATCCACACTACCCCTGTGGAAGATTTTGGAAATACCTTCCACAGAGGGAGTATGCCTTTCAAATGGAATGAACACATCTGCATGATCATTTAAAATGCATACTCCCCTTGTGGAAGATTTAGGAAATATCTTCCACAGAGGGAGTATGCATTTCAAATGGAATGAACACATGCAGCTCCATTTGAATTTTATACACCCTCTGCAAAAGATTCAACCTGAATCTTTTTCAGAAGGAGAATGAGTTTCAAATGGAGCTACCTAATGTGTTCATTCCATTTGAAATGCATACTCCCAGTGTGGAAGATATATCCAAAATCTTCCACAGGGGAATATGAATTTTAAATGGAATAGCACATTTTTGTAATTGGTGAAACTTTATGGCATGCCTCTGCTTAAACCTGTCAACTTATCTTTTTTTGTGTCTGTCAACTAAATCTGTGTGTTAGCTTGCTCAGTGAAAGGCAAAACATGCAGCCTGCATTTAAAGCCATAATGTGTGATTTGCTTCACAGCGACGCCCTCAATTTTACTCGGATTTCTACTTTTTGTGTAATTATAATGCCCCAGTGGTGTACTAAAATACCACGTAAAAGACTAAGCCTGAAGTGCTTTAATAACAGTAAAATTTAACTTTTTATATTAAAACCGGGTCGACCAGGTGGTGGATGATGTGCATTCCCTAAATTCAGTAAATTTTCATCGTCAACCGTGTAATTGAATGGGATTATTTTGACATTTTAAAACGCTTGAAATATCACAAACAAATAGGCCTATGTTGATAAATAATATAAATACAAGCTAAAACCGTTGGGGTTTGATAATGAACCCCACAAAACTAACCGAGTATATGAAAAATGCCATACGGCCAGGCGGTTTCACGAGTTGCCGGCTCGATCATGTCATCCGCCGCCTGGGGTCGACCCGGTTTTATTCAGAGTTCATCGATCGACTACTTGCTAACATCTTCCGTTTATGTCAGCTTATGTGTACACACGTCGAGCACGATGTTCCGTGCAGTATTACATGTTACGATCGGTGAGCGTAGTACATGCATTGTAGGCGCTGGAATGAAATCGCAAATTTCTTCATTAAACCTCATTTGTTTGGCTCGAAATTAAAAGAGGACAATGTGATCAGTGAAAACAAACATTTAAATAGGAATCTATTCTTTATGCAAATCACATATTATTGCTTTAAGAAATAAAGGGTAATCCATTATCTCTTACACCCAAATAATATGTCCGAGGCAGTAACGTTTTTTACTGCCGAGGACACATTATTTGGGTGTAAATGATAATGCTGCACCCTTTATTTCTATTCTTTTACCACAAAATAGTGCGATTTAAAGAGAAAATATCACTTTTTTACCCAAATATCTTAAGTTGTTCAAGGTGGAGCGTGTATGCAGAACCAAAGCGCAAGCTACAGCGAGTATTGCGGAAATATTGAACGCGTAACTGAGCGTTATGCTTTGTGTAGATGTGTAACGGCACTAATATACCGCATCGCGCTTTGCTGTGCGCTGTTATGCGAGAAGAACATAATTTTATTGTTAATTAAAGGTCTTTCACGTGATGCGTTTCAACAAATCACAGTGCAAGATTTTGAATAATGGGTCGTGGAGGTATATGATAAATGTTCACTGCATAATGACTGCATTATAAGTATGTGCTAGCTAGTTGGTAGTGAATGTTGGTAGTAAAATTTTGTTTTGGGAGTGCAGACTGGAAGCTTCATATAAAAGCATGGTGTAGGGGTGTGTATGTGTAAGGGTGCATTTGTTTTCACCGACAAACGTGGACCCACCTATGACATTGCACTTTGAAGTGTGGACCCACAGCAACTGTGGACGTCCACAGTCATAAGAGAGCGGCAGATGATGCTACACGCCATAATAATGCATATGGGGTATAGGTAGGTGTAATAGGTCCACGGTTTAGATACCATGTCTAATACCATAAAAGTCCACGCTTTCAATAAGGCCAAAAAAATGATTTGATTACGTAACTCGACCGACCCTAAAAGTAGGCCCGACCCTGACTTTTTTTTTTTTCTTTTTTTTTTGCAAAAAAGATAATAAAATTTAAAAACCTACCTACCCTAATTTTTTTATGTTACGCCAATCAAACAATTTTTTAGGCCTAATTATAGAAAAGTCAAAAACTGATGCTGGTAACATGGCTACGTGCATATTTACATGTATTTGCAGATTCAACTCAAAGGCCTTGAAGCATTTGGTAAACAAGTACTGGACTTTTTTAAGGAAGCAATTGGCAAGAAATATCCTGAAATAGCAGGGGAAACTGCTAGCCCAGAACAAATAGGTAAGAATTTGAAGTTGTAATTGGAAAACAATTATTCTGTAGGAAGTTCAAATTTATCCCCTACATTGCCTCAAGTCAATACCTTTCCCAATATTATTTTTTCGCTCTTTTAACCCCCTGAACACTACCTGCCAATCTAACATTGCCTCTGATTGGTCAATTACATGATATCTTCATTTTAATCACCAATCAGAATGGAGTTTTGCAAATAATTCACCCCAATTTTTTTGTGTGGTGAAATTATTCAATGTGGCTGATTGGTTCAATTGATAATGAAAACTTCTTTTTGACCAATAGGCAGGTAGTACTAGTTCTCATTAGGTTAAAGAAGCGGATAGCAAAGTTTGTACAGTATTTTTTGTGGGACATGAGATCGAGAGCACATCAGACATTTTGAATAAGAGAATTGTCCTTCTGATATCAAACAATTTGGATTTTTTTTTCATTTGTGATATAATACAAATTTTATAGCAAATTATTGTAAACTCAGTCCTCAAAGTAAACTTTATAAATCTAGTGATATGTACTTAAAGTGTATGCAGCTGGGAGGAAAAGCTGTCCATCTTTTGAAAACTTTGATCTTTCGTATTGAAGATATACATTTGTTTCCCCAAAAGACCTAAAAAAAATTAACCTGCTTAAAATGTTTTAAAAACATTTCAAAAATGTTTTATGTTAAAAACATTTCAAAAATGTTTTATGTTTGCTACATGTAGGGTAATTAACCCCCTCCCCAGCCACGCTTTACACGCCCATCTATCTCTCGTATTTTAGAGGAGCAACAGCACGGTATCTACATGGTCCAAAAAGGGCAGCTGGTGTTTGGCAGAGAGAAAGAAATAGAGGTGATCATGAAGTATGCAAATGAAGAAGCTTCAGCTGATGAAGGAGTGCCTCCATTGATTGTTGCTGCAGACCCTGGACAAGGAAAGTCTGCATTGATGGCTAGGTCTGTGATGGAGGCTAAGAAGGTGTGTACATGTACATCATGTGAAGATCTTGTTTGTGTGTATGTAGGGGGGTGTGTGGGGGTGGGGTGTATGTATGTATGTATGTCAGCTAATGGAGTGCCTCCATTGATTGTCGCTGCAGACCCTGGACAAGTCTGTGATGGAGGCTAAGAAGGTGTGTATATCATAAAAAGATTAGTTTTTGCTTGTTCGATTGTTTGTTTGATATGCATGTATGGATATGTATGTCAGCTGATGGAGTGCCTCCATTGATTATTGCTGCAGATCATTGACAAGTATGTGATGGAGGCTAAGGCTAAAGGGATGGGCAATCGCCGAATTTTGCAATGATTGCTCATCGCTTTTGCATTTGTACATATCATGTCAATAGCGATTGCAGACGACAAGTAAAATGTCAGATATGCCACAAAATACATATTTAGAACATCCATTGCTCTCAATAATTATTGCTTTGAATAAGCCCAATCGACATTGGAAGTTTGCAATTCATTGTGGGACAGTTTTTGCAGTTTTGGGACACTTTGCCCTTTGACCTATTGGGAAAATTCAGAAAAAATGGTTTTGTGCGTACAAAATATAATCTAAAATGTTTTACAAAAATAAAAACAATCCAAAAAACATTATTATGGAATAAATTAATTATTTAAATATTTTGAATGATAGCATTATGACAATAATGAATTAATAATAATTACAGATATTTCACCGATATGTCAGAGGTCAAAGTGTCCCAAAATAACCGGAAGTTACAATGGCGATTGGGCTTATTAATTCTTTGCCAAAAGTTAATAATTGAGAAAGGTAAATTAATTGGCAAAATAATAGATCCAATTGGTTGGAAATGATTAGTTGATGCATTCACATGTCAAGCGATATCACTTGGAAGTTGAGATTTCTTCAACTTATATAGACGACATCGTTTTTTGCTTCAGCGATTTGTATTAATTGATTGGCTTGACGCTCTGAAAACAGAAGTAAACACTGAGCTGTAACTCTGGACCTCTTGCACTGCAGTAAGATGCCCTATCAACTGCATTATTTTGACTGCTTATTATATAGGCCTAAAAGATTATAATTTTCTATTTTTTTTCCTTTATTTGTTTGTTTGTTCTTTCTTTCAGGCTGGTTTGAATGTGTTTTCTCATTTTGTGGGCTGCACAGCCGAATCCAACAGGGTGTCGAGTGTAATAGCAAGACTATGCAAAGCCCTGGCTAACAAAGATGGTAAATTGAAGAATTTTATAACTAGTTACATTATTAGATGGTCTGTAGTTTGTTTTGGTCAGGAAAAACATAAGACTATTCACACTTAAAGGGTTCTTAGGTTCTCCCTCCAAGACTTTTTAAAATAAATCAAAATTTATTTTACAAAATTAAAAAAAATATTTAAAGGAGTACTTTGTGATCCTAGCATCCTCTTTTTATGACATTTTTCAGTAGATATCCATGAAAAAGCTTATTTTCAAAATTTCGGTTGATTCCGATTTTGTGTTTGCAAGTTATGCATGATTATGTGTATTACACTGTTCCATAGGCCACTGTTGTAATTTCATTCTGGTGTACCATAACGTAATTCAAATTTTATGATTAATCTGCAAGAATTTTTTTGTACATAAACATTATGTAGCCAGAGCTTTCCTGTGGTAAAAATATATAATGACAGATATATTTTATAATGTCTTTTTATATAGCATTCTCAGTAAAAACTAATTTGAAAGTGTGACGTGTTGGGTAAATTCTGACTTCATATTTGAACTCAGCAGCCCTGATTTAGCCAAGAATGCATGAATTTTCATCAGTAACAGATAAAAAAGTTTTCATTTGTTGTCTAGTGTTTTACTTTTATGAGTTCCATGTTGTGACTGTAATTTCCTTTATACAAACAGACCCAAGACTAAGCAAGTTGACCAGTGAAACATCAAATGAAGAAGCTAATAAAATACTGACAGCCTTGTTGGAGGAGTATGGGAAATCTGGAGATCAGCTTCTGATTGTGGTAGATGCTGTTAATCAGGTGAGGGCTTTGAACTATAAGCGTAGGGCAGAATAAAGGGAGATGCATTCGTCCATGTCCACATTTGAGATTTTTTTGATACTTATAAACCCTGAAATGTATTCTTTCTCTTGAAACTGATAATACATTACATTTTTTTCCTAATATTAGGTTTGTGTGAGCTTGATGTCATTTGACACTTTCTATCATCTATTGTTAGAAAGTTATTTAATGTTTAATTATCACAAATACAAAGGAATTACATAAGAAATACTGACATAATTGTCCCCCAACATCTTGAACTGATTCTGCCTGATCAAATCACATAATTAACATATAAATTTGGATATTTTAACAACTTTATTGACAACTTTTAAAAACTAGATTATATATAGAGTCACCCATTCAGGCAGTGGCAGATTGGTTTGGGCATACCAAGCTGTGCCTCCCTGTTGAGGGTCCTAATTTAAAAAACAAAATTTTGGTGTTTTTTTTTAATAATGTTGGAAAACAATAAAACCAGTTTGTTTTGCTTTTAACTTTTAAATTTTATGGAAGATATAAATTATTCACATCACAGAATAATAGTGTAAAAATGGTCCACAAAATTACTTTCAATTTGGCCTATATTTTTATTTTCCACTGCGTACGTATGGATAGAACAGAGTCCATTTTGGCTTCTGATTTGGACACCCATTCAGTTTTTGTGTTAGGCAATGATAACAAAAATGGTGTCAAAATGGTTCACAAAATGGTGCCAATTGAGACTCTTTTACAAATACTGGGGGTTTCATCCCCTCAGACACCCCTGTGTATGGATCAAGAGGTGTCTGTTTTGGCTTCTGTTTTGGATACCCATATTCTTTTTGTTTTAAGCAATGATAACAACAATAGTGTCAAAACGGTCCACAAAATGGTGTCAATTGGGACTTTATTTTGACATTTTTTACAAATACTAGCGGGGATCAGTCATGACATATCATTTATACACAAACAAGCTAGAAAAGGCTTTAATATTGTATTTATTATGCAAATAACCATTTCCATGGCCCATAGAACTGTGTGCATCTATCAGGAACTAACCGTTTGTTATGCTAAATAGCGTTCCCAATTTTTGTGTTTAAGGTCACGCTTTACATTCTTGAACATCAAAGGAGTTCTCTGTGTCAGAAATTTTCGGAATTTCTTGTGCTCATGTGTATGATATTGATATATATTTTATAGTGGAATACACCTTAATTTACAATCATTAATCATTTTAAAACCCATACTCCCTCCCTCTGTATATGGCTTTACCTATATATATCTTCCACATCTGGAGTGAGTATTTCAAATGGAAGTTACCCAACTGTCTATTCTATTTCAAACTAATACTCCCTCTGTGGAAGAATTTAGCTAAATCTTCCACAGGGGTAGTGTGGATTTTATATGGAATAGCCCAATATGATTTGATATTTCATTTCAGCTGGGACAAGAAGATGCATTTACAAAAGAATTTAAATGGATACCAACAAGTTGCCATGGGAAAGTGAGATTTGTTACTTCTACAACTCATGAGGGCAACACACTGACAGACTTACAAAAGCGTATCCCTGAAGCCAAGCTGGTGGCGCTTTCCCAGTTGAATGAAGATGCAAAGAGGGATATTGTCAAAAACTATTTTGGAAGGTTTAACAAGGTAAGTAAAAAGATTGCTTTGTGAAAAAAGTGATTGTTTTATTCAAAATTTGCATTTAATTTATTTTTATTTTGCGACATTGATTTTTGGACGTTGATATAACATGATTTGTAATGACATTGTTTTAACATCAAGTTGTGAGTGTATTATTTATTCAAACGTCCCTATTAAGTCATGTCAAACGCTGTAACAATTTATGAACCTTACATTCACAAGTTGGCGTCGAAACAATGTCATACTGACGCCATATCAACGTGTGAAAATCAACATTGCAAATAATGTTGTCACAACATGAAAACGAGTTCACTAATTTGCGTATTTACAACGTAGATGACAACTTCAGTACAACATAGATTACTTTAATACACAAACTTTGAACATTGTAACGACGTAAAATTGTTGGCTGGGAAAGGGGGCTATATCATATGTATTGAGCAAATCAGAGATATGGAAAGAATAGTCAGAAGGGCTGGCTGGAGGGGATTAAGCTTACAATTAGTAAAAGATATAAAAGCTATTTTTTGATTGGTTACTCAGATGATTTATTGATGTCATTAACCAATCAGAGGTACTGTAAGAAATTAAGGCACTAGTACTATGTTGAAAATCAAATGGAATGGTGATGACACTTGGAGATCCTGTAAATATCTCGGATCACTTCTGGACACAAAATCCGATATCACAAGAAGGAAGCGTCTTGCCATAGCAGCTTATAATAAACTAAATCACGTTTTCAAAAACAAGAATGTAATGCCCAAAAACAAACTGAGAAGTTTCAACACGTATGTAGAAAGTATTTCTTGTACAACAGCAAACTATGGACAATAACAAAATCAACCGAGGAAGAAATTGACATTTTCCAAAGATCTCCCCTGATGAGAAGGCTATTAGACATCAAATGGCCAAAGAAAATCTCAAATCAAGAACTCTACGAGAAAACCAAGGAAACAAAGTGGAGTAATAAAATCAAGAAGAGGCGGCTCCTTTGGTTACGACACCTCCTGAGACTACCTCCTGAGACTACCCCAGATAAAGCAAGCTCTTCAAGAATACGAACGACACGTAAAACGACCAAGAGGGAAACCAAAAACTATGTGGATATCAGCAATTCAAAAAGAGCTGAAAGAAATCAAAGAAGACTTAACCATAAAGAAAGCGACTGAACTTTCAAGAGAGAGAGAGACCTACTTGGAGAAACTTTATTGATGGCGCTATGTCAAACTGCTGACAAGAAGCGTTTATAAGGAAGGGACTGCAAGAAACTAAGGCAGTACTGCCCATATTGTTAATTCCTCTGTTCTTTCCCATTATTTTCTAGACTCTTGATCCAGGACAACTCAAAATGCTGACAGAAGCAGAAGGAGCTAACAATCCTCTGTGGCTGTCCATGGCATGTGAAGAGTTGAGAGTGTTTGGCATCTTTGAGAAAGTGACAGAATACATCAGCGGTCTTCCAGAAACTTTAGAAGGACTACTGGCGGCTATATTGGCTCGTCTTATCAGGGAGGACGAGTCCAAGGTAGTTGAAAAGGTAAGACTTGGGGGAAGGTCCCAGGCAGTTTAAAAGGTAAGACTTGGGGAAAGTCAATTACTATGTGCCTAGTGAAGGGAAACAATCGGGGAAAAGTAATTTTTGGCAAGTCACCGGGCACTTGGCTGACCAGGATGTGGTATGTGGACCAAGCATTAATTTATGGCACCCAATTTGGGCCCCTTTAAATTAAATAGTCTAGAATAAGGTATGTAAATACAAAATATATATCAAATAATTTTGATTTTTTGAAATTCGGGATATAATACAAATTTTATGGCAAATTATTAAAAATTTATATATTTGATATTTAACAGTCCTCAAAGTAAACTTTATAAATCTAATGATATGTACCTAAAGTGTATGTAGCTGGGAGGAAAAGCCATCCATTGGAAAATTTGATCATCCGCATTGAAGATATACTTTTTTTTCTCCAAAAGACCTCAAATTTGTTGGTCTTTTTGAGAATGAGAAAAATGTATATCTTCAATACAAAAAGTCAAAATTTTCAAATGATGGATGGCTTTTTCTCCCAGCTACATACACTTTAAGTTCATATCATTATAGATTTATACAGTTAACTTTGAGGACTGCTAAATGTCAAAATATCAATTTTTAATAATTTGCCATAAAATTAGTCTTACATTGGAAATTTAAAAAAAATCTAAATTATTTGACATAAGAACATTCCTAGTATTCAAAATGCAATGTGTCTGATGTGCTATCATGTCCCACAAAAGACACTGCAGACATAATGCTATCCGATCCCTTAAAAAGAGGTTAACCTTGTTGAAAATACTTTTTAATACTAAGATATCTTGATCAAATGAGACTCAAGGCATTAATATTTCAGCACGGTAATAGGGATATTTTGTTCATCATTTCGTAGTTGGGCAGGAAAAACTAGCTCCTATAAGTGCTTTTGGCCCTGAACATGTATAACACAAAACTGCCAACAGGTTGCATAGTTGGTTTTGCTTTAAACATGTTCAGGGGCCAATAACACATAGGAGGTTTTTCCTGTCTAATGACAATTTATGTTCTTCCTATGTAGATGCTGTGCTATTTGGAATGTTCCCAACAAGGTCTGAAGGAAACAGAACTACAGCTTATCCTGAGTGATGATATGCCAACGCCAATTGCCATGTTATTCTGGTCCATGGCAAGACGAACACTCAAACCTTTCCTGAGAAGCGCTACAAGATCAGGAGAAGTTGAACGGCTTCAGTTCTTTCACATGTCTATTAGGAGGGTGAGTTTGATTGATTTTGAATAGATTGCCCTGCACTACAAGCAGGTTTCACTCATCACCTATATGTATGTCGATCTGCAATCATAGATTTTTCAAAGATACTAATTTTACAGGTGCAAGTGATTAGCATTTTTTGACATCTATGGATAGGTACCACGTGAACGTTGTTGTGCAGGGCGATCTATTCAAAAATTGTATACATCTATTGCTATGGTAGTTAATCCGATTATTACGTCACTTCAATAGCGTATATATTTTGCTTTTTTTTTCAAAGGCTGTTCAAACTTTCTTGGACAAAGACCAATCCACATTACAAGCTTATCACAGTAAGCTAGCCGACTACTTCCTCAACCATTGCACGGATGATGCAACCGTTATCTTAGAGGTACCGTACCAATTATCCAGAGCTAAATCGGTCCAAAAGTTGATTGACTTTTTCCGCAAGGATAGCCGTGGAGCGAAAGTTCACTCCTTTCAGCGATCTCAGTACCTGAAGGTTAGTAATTTTGACTATGTAAAAACAGGGAAAATGTGACACAACATCCAGGGGATTAATACAAAAGGTGTAAACAAAGTTAAAAACCTTTCAAAAAGACAAGACTTTTCTTTTTCAAGGGATAAAAATAGAGACCAGCTATCAGTTTATACTTCACAGGTGAGGCCCTGATCATTTATTCATATCCGCCATTTTGGATTTTTGCCATTTTGTGCATTTTGAAACCAAAGACGAATTTTTTCTTCATTTTTTAAAGTCCCCAATTAATCTGTATGCAATTACCTATCATGTGAGACATGTTAATGGCTTGGCTTCGATTTAGTTTTCTTCTTCTGACAATTTTCACTTTACGGCCGCCATCTTGGATTTTGAGCTGAATTTTCATAAATTTTCAAGTTTTACCGGTTTTTAACCCGGGCTTAATTTTTCTTCAAATTTTGATGTCGCCAAGTAATCCTTGTACAATTATCGTTCATATAGTACATGCAAATTGGTTGGCTTCGACTTAGTTATCTTTTTTTGAACTTTTTTGAACAAGTGATCGAGCGGTCTATGTACATCAACCCCTGTGTACTTGTAGAGACCAGCTTTAATCATTGTAATGATCAAAGAGTTTACTGGAGTTAAACATACATTATGTGACACAAAAATCCTCACACATTTAAGTTTAGCTTTGTGAAGAAACTTTTATATATATACACTAGTGGAAGTTTTGGATGAGAAAACGGACATTTTGATGAGAATCGGCCAAAATGGTGAGAATTTAATTTTCTCATTCTTTTGGATGAGAAACTTCCTGGTGTGTGTGTCAATCATTATTGTCTTATTAAAACTGGTGGGAATTGCTAATCCCCGATTATTATTTTCTCATCCAAAAGAATGAGAAAATTAAATTCTCACCATTTTGGCCGATTCTCATCAAAATGTCCGTTTTCTCATCCAAAACTTCCACTAGTGTAGGCATCATGATACTCTATGTACTGCTGGCTATCTTTTTTCTCGTGTTTTGTCTTAATTTGATTTGTCTGATGACCATGGTCACAAACCCCCCAACAATAAGGCTATCATACTAGCACGTGTTACTTTTACGATATTTTAGTATAGGTTTTTTATTTTTTATTTTTTTATTTTTTTAAGTTATTAAGCATATATAAAGAATTTAAAAAAGCGATTTTTAAGAAAATTTATTTTCGGTGCTAAATTTTTCTTGAGAAAAGGCATTTTTGTGATTTTTCTTGTATTGACGACAACGTTAAAGATATTTTTGTGTTGATTCGTTTGTCAAAATGGAAACTCGGGTGGCTTTCAAAATAGAGTATCATGTGTCCACGGCCATGATGATTAAGATAACAAAGTTTGAAATTGACGATAAAAATCCTCTTATTGCCATTTTATACCAAGAGAGATTTTCCAATTCAGAACAAAATATTTGAACCGTATTTTACTTAAAAAATTTGAATTTTAAGCTGTTGAAATCCCAAGTGGAATCAAATTTGGTTCATTCAGGTTGCATGAGATATGATATGCATAGAAATGATCCAAAATGTTGGTTTTCTAGCACTTTAGAGATATCATATTTTCAAATTACTGCAGATATCTAGTTTTGTCGATTATGTAGGCCTATGCATTTTAAACATTTTGTATTGATAAATGATTGATTATCGATATCGATAATCGATAATCGATTATCGATTATCGATTTTCCTCCATCACCCTCAACCACACACATATTACCCCCCTCCCACCCGACCTAATCATCCTTAGCGATCTGCGATTGAACATGACAGTCTGTGATCATCATTTGCTTGTTAGGTTTTAGAATTTAATTGAATATTGACAATTAATTGATCATTCATGGTCGGTTATCGACTGTTTATTAACCCCCCCTTCCCACCACCACCACCAACTCAAACACTGCTTTACAACGACATCTACCGGTGGCGTGTTAAATAAAGACTGTGATCACGAACACCTACACTAGTGGAAGTTTTGGATGAGAAAACGGACATTTTGATGAGAATCGGCCAAAATGGTGAGAATTTAATTTTCTCATTCTTTTGGATGAGAAACTTCCTGGTGTGTGTGTCAATCATTATTGTCTTATTAAAACTGGTGGGAATTGCTAATCCCCGATTATTATTTTCTCATCCAAAAGAATGAGAAAATTAAATTCTCACCATTTTGGCCGATTCTCATCAAAATGTCCGTTTTCTCATCCAAAACTTCCACTAGTGATAGTAATGCCTTATCCTTAAGGGATTTGGAATGAGCGTTTTGAGCATTTCGACAGTATTTTTTGTGGGACATGAGAGCACATCAGACACATTGAATTGCATTTTGAATACGAAGAATGTCTTTCTGATATCAAATAATTTTCATATTTTGAAATTCACGATATATTAAATACAAATTTTATGACAAATTATTAAAATTTGATATTTTTCACATTTTTGATATATAACAGTCCTCGAAGTAAATTTTATAAATCTAATGATATATTCTTAAAGTGTATGTAGCTGGGAGCAAAAGCCGATGATCAATTGAAAATTTTGACATTTCATATTGAAGATATGGATTTTTTCTCAAAATGACCTAATTTTTTTTGTGGTGTTGGGGGGAAAAATTCCATATCTTCAATATGAAAGGTCAAAATTTTCAATTGATTGTCGGCTTTTCATCCCACCTACATACACTTTAAGTACATATTATCATCAGATTTATAAAGTTTACTTTGAGTACTGATAAATATCAAAAATATCAATTTTTAATCATTTGCCATAAAATGTGTATTACATTGCAAATTTCAAAAAATCAAAATTATTTGATATCAGAAGGACATTCTTCGTATTCAGAATGCAATTCGATATGTCTGATGTGCTCTAATGTCCCACAATAAATACTGTCCAAACGCTCATACCCCATCCCTTAACACAGCTAGAGAAATTACAACTGATGGGTAATGATATAACATGAATAATACAAATTTTTCACTGAACAAAGGAATAACCTTTGACCTGACCTCATGTCAGGTTAGCCCTGATTGAAATTAGTCCTAACCTCCAGTTGTTTTGTTCAGTTCTGTATGTGACTCGGTCAAGTCCCTTCTATAAGCGCCCACCCAATGACTTCACAACAAGCAAACTTATATAAGTTTATTAACTGTTCATGCAAATCTGAATCATGGTCTGAAACATATGAAACACTGGTGACGATAGATGAATATTTTGGGCCTTTTTGATGTCTTGTTGGCCTAACCAATGCAAAGAATAAGTGCCCACCCAAAATGATTTTGTTAAGCACCCTGGGGGTTAATGGAACAAATACGGTACATGAATTTAGTTTGGCTAGGGGAAAAAAGAGAGAAAAATAAAACTCATTTTGTAAAAATCTATTCAAGACTTTTTCTGTATTTGTTTCCGATTTACAGAAATTCCGTTGTATGACACCAGTCAACCAACCCAATATGTGTACTCAGTACGGCATGTGTCAGTTCTGCGAGAATGGCCGTGGAGCGTTTGGTCAAACACCGTTTCCAAATAAAGACTGCTGTATACAGTGTGGAAATTTTGTACCACCTAATTTCAAGAATGACAAACAAGCTGGTAAGTTAACCCCCTGAGCACTACCTGCCGATCTAACATTGCCTCTGATTGGTCAATTACATGATATTTTCACTTTAATGACCAATCAGAATGGAGCTTTGCAAATAATTCACCCCAATTGTTTTGTATGATGAAATTATTCTAACAATGTTGCTGATTGGGCCAATTGATAATGAAAACTTCTTTTTGGCCAATCGGCAGGTAGTTCTCATGGGATTGAATGTATCAAAGAAAGTAGTTCTTGTAAATGTACCCCAGACTATAATATGCATAATACACTATGCATGATGTTATGGTAAAACCAACATATTGGATTGCCGTACATGGGGACTAAAAAAGTGTGCCTTGGGCAGCTATTGGCAAAACTGTGAAATACAGACAGCAAAAGAATTAAGGTACCAGTTATGTTCACCCCATTATATTCTAAATAAAGACAAATACAGTAAAAACTTGATAGTTAGCATATGTGCTTACTATCAAGCGCTTGTGAAAAACATGAAATTGTACCATAGTCCGGCACTTTCCCAACTGAGCTAATGGAGTTGAGACACACATTTGCAGGTTTACTTGTTTGTATATAACTATGTATATCGATGATTTGCTCAAAACCCTTTACACTTCTGTGGATGGGGCTCTTCATGTTTGCATGTTTTAAAAGTGCTCGAAAGTAAGCACATATTATGCTAACTATCAAGTTTTTTTGGTATTAGACTAGGAGCCCAGACAATTTATTCAGCTCAGAAGAGACAAAAGGTTTGGTGGTCTGATTATGTTAGTATAGGCCCAAGATTCAATATTCCATATTGCTGCCGGGTCACAGCCTGTACGTTCAGCCTGGGGGTCACAAAGTAGGGGGCCAAAAAATGCATTTATTCAGCTCAAGAGAGACATGGACAAAACTTGTTGGATATCAATCCCAGGATGATACTTTTCATGCCTATAGCAATGACAGCAATTTTGGCCTGTACGGGGCCCAGACAGTAGCCCCAAAGGGCCCGCCCATATGGTGTTATTCAGCTGAAGAGAGACAAGGATGAATCTTTTTGCATTGGAACTATTACACATTGGGGCGCACAAAAATACCAATGACAGCAACTTTTTTCCTGTCACGGGGCCCAGACAGTAGCCTCAAAGGGCCCAATGTCCCATAGCTGATTTATTCAGCTGAAGAGAGACATGGATGAATCTTTTTGCATTGGAACTATTACCCTTTGGGGCTTACAAAAATACCAATGACAGCAACTTTTTTCCTGTACGGGGCCCAGACAGTAGCCTCAAAGGGCCCAATGTCCCATAGCTGATTTATTCAGCTGAAGAGAGACATGGATGAATCTTTTTGCATGGGAACTATTACCCATTGGGGCTTACAAAAATACCAATGACAGCAACTTTTTCCTGTACGGGGCCCAGACAGTAGCCTCAAAGGGCCCGATGCCCCATAACAGGTTATTCAGCTGAAGGAAGACATGGATAAATCTTTTTGCATTGGAACTATTACACATTGGGGTACACAAAAATACCAATGACAGCAACTTTTTCCTGTACGGGGGCCCAGACAGTAGCCTCAAAGGCAGTGTTCGTTTTAAGTGGTAATCCGGGCGTCCTGATGGCCAAAATTGCCGTCGGATTACCAGAAATTCACTGCCGGTTATCCGGCGGACGTCCACATATTTTTCACCATTACAGTGTCTGAAACGATGTCCTACGATTCCTCATCAAAATTAATTTAAAACGTAATTATATCTCAGTTTTCCCAATCAGTTTTCCATGATTTTAAAGCTAAAATCGCCAACTAATTGAAATAGTAATTGTTCGATAAAGTCAATTTAAAATCATTAAGCTTACGCACGGTCGTGTATGGAACATGATAACATCCATCCCGGAAGTCTTCGTATTTCGCTTTCACACCGCCGCATCCCCACATACCTAGTTTGGGCTCGATTATAATTAGTGTGCACTGTGCAGATTTCTTTTACTCCGTACTCGTACAGTCGTACTGTGTCTTTGTGATTGTGTTATTATTTCGTTGACCTTTGGCCTGTTAGAAGGAATCTGTAAATGATACATTACACTGAACATCGCTTCCACGCAATTATGCTTGTTTGGAACTGTGCCTTTGAGGTCGTGACAGTTTGACAGCAAAACGTTGTTTCAACGTCACCTCGTTTCAATTCGAATTTCTTCGTATGGGACCCGTGGCGAAGAAACTAATGCTTCTACTTCTAAATCTAAGAAGAGGGATATGGATAGAGATCTTTGGGGGATAATATACGGATGACCAAAAATTTTGGCGGATGACCAGATTTCATGGCATGGTCATCCGGCGGATGACCAGATTTTTTTCCTTAAAACGGACACTGCTCAAAGGGCCGATGCCCCATAACAGGTTATTCAGCTGAAGGAAGAATTGGGTGAATCTTTTTGCATTGCAACTATTACCCTTTGGGGTTTACAATAAAACTAATGACACTACATGACAGCAACTTTTTCCTGTACAGGGGCCCAGACAGTAGCTTCAAAGGAAAGGGCCCGATGCCCCATTACTGGTTATTCAGCTGAAGAGACACATGGGTGGATCTTTTTAAATTTGAACTATTACCCATTGGGGATTACAAAAATACAAAGGACAGCAGCTTTTTTTTTGTAATGGGCCCTATACAGTAGCCTCAAGGGGCCCAATATCCCATAACTTGTTATTCAGGTGAAGAGACACATGTGTGGATCTTTTTGAATTGGAACTTTTGCACATGGGGTCAACAAAATACCAATGACAGCAACCTTTTCCTGTACATGGGCCCAGACAATAGCCTCAAAGGGCCCAATATCCCATAACTTTATATTCAACTGAAGAAACATAGACATGTGAGTGGATCTTTTGAATTGGAATTATTGCACATTGAGGTCTAAAAATACCAATGACAGCAACTTTTTCCTGTACGGGGGCCCAGACAGTTGCCTTAAAGGCCCGATGTCACATAAGTGATCGATTTATTCAGCTGAAGAGACGCATGGATGAATCTTTTTGCATTAGAACTATTACCCATAATTAGCATGATTAGGGTTTACACACTTTTCCTGTACATGGACCCAGACAGTAGCCTGAAAGGGCCCGATGTCCCATAACTGGTTATTCAGCTGAAGAAACACATGGATGAATCTTTTTGTAATGGAAGTATTACCCATTGGGGTTTGTAAAATACCAATGCCAGCAACGCTCTTCCTGTACGGGAGCTCAGACAGTAGCCTCAAAGGGCCCGATGTCCCATAACTGGTTTATTCAGCTGAAGAAACACATGGATGAATCTTTTTGCAATGGAACTATTACTCATTGGGGTTTGCAAAAAATACCGATGCCAGCAACTAATTTCCTGTACGGGAGCCCAGACAGTAGCCTCAAAGGGCCCGATAGCCCATAAATTCTAACACCCTGTCTGGTAAGTCCATCAGAGTTGATATACCAGTGTTGCAGAATGGGCGTCAAGTCTACACTACATCAAAAGTCAAAGCTGAAACATTTTGCCAGACCTTTGCCGCTATAAAAGGTTAGCTTCCCCGCACAGAAAAATCTGCTCCTGAAGTTCAGCTTCAACAACATGCTCAAAGGTCCTGATGAAATCATTGCAAGCGTCCTGAAGGAATACAGCGCAGAACTGGCAAGACCACTCAGTCTGCTGTTTGAGCTTTGCTTCTCCAAGGGAGCTTTTCCAAGCCAATGGAATACTGCATTTTTCATCCCTATTTATACATTTATACGAGATGCGAAGTTTAATTCATCTATGTACCTCTGCTCTGCATCACCAGCAAGAGCAAGGAGGCTGTTGTACAGAACCAACTTCAGAATTACCTCCTTGAAAACCAACTGATATCAGATAGACAGTTTGGATTTAGGCCATACCACAATATAACTAACCCAAGAGTGGTCCAACTTCCTGGGCAGAGGCAACGACCTGCGCCTGACTGCCCTGGATATCAAAGGAGCATTCAATAACGTCTGTCATAATGGAATATGATCATGGCAAAAGGAATATACGGCAAGCTGCTCATCTGGATTAGTAGCTACCTGACAGATCATTCCATCAAAGTTGTCTGTATCTGGCCATCCTCCATTACGGGTCAATATTGAACTCACTTTTATTCTCTGTCTTCATTGATGACCTGGGTGATGAGTGTGAAACCCAATTCTACATCTACGCATATGATTCCATGTAAGGCAATGGCAACACGGTATCAAGAAAGAGGAATCAAACCAAGATAAATATTCTGTTTGGTACCACCACACTGGGTGAGAAGGAGGAGCTGGAGATCCGGGGAGTCACAGTCGACAGAAAAGCACAATTCTAACGCCTTATACAGAGCAGGACAGAAGGTGGGCGCTCTGAGGAGAGTTGCAAATAAACTTGATATCAGAGAGGCTTCAGAGGCAGAGCAACTGTTTACAAGGCTAAAGTTTGCAGTGTGATGAAAGACGCCTCACTGTCTAAGATGAGTGCCAGCACACCCACTCTAGGATTACTAGACTCTATCCAGAGGAAGGACCTTCAATCATAAGCGTGAGCGAAGAGGAAGCAAGTACAGAGCTGAACATCACATCTCTCCATCAAAAACGTCAAGTGGCTGCAACAACAGTCCTTTTAATATAAAATGCACACCAGCTTGTTCCCATCAGATCTGAAGGCACAGCTACCAAAGCCTGTCCATACCATACCATGCTCTCAAAGTATCAGTTTCTAGAACCATACCTACTGGCAGGACCTTCATCCACACTTCAGTTCACCTTTGGAATAGCCTACCAGATGGGGTAGTCGGAGACATATCTGACAATGGAGCACCATCCTTCAAGAGCAGCGTGCATAAGGATCTTATTTCACATGTCTGATGCTTTACCCTTTACACTTGTTGTTCCTAAGCTACGGTGAACCACTGATTGGCAAATGTGGTTTTCTTTTATATAGTGCCTATAAGTGCCTTGAAATGTGTCACTCTTCATGGGCTATTGTTCACTTTAGTATTTAAAAACCATTAAAAATGTTTTTCAGCCAAAGAGACACACAGATCTTTTTGAATTGGAACTATTGTATATTGGGGTTTACAAAAATACCAATGACAGCAACTTTTTCCTATTTGGGGGCCCAAACAGTAGCCTCAAAGGACCCGATGTCCCATAACTTGTCAATATGCAATAGTTCCAATTCAAAAAGATCCATCCGTGTGTCTATTTGGCTGAATAACCAGTTTGGGACATCAAACCCTTTGAGGCTACTGTCTGGGCCCCCGTACAGGACAAAGTTGCTATCCTTGGTATTTTTGTAGACCCCAATGTACAATAGTTCCAATTAAACAAGATCCATCCAAGTGTCTCTTCAGCTGAATAACCAGTTATGGGATATCGGGCCCATTTAGGCTACCGCCTGGGCCCCCCCATACAGGAAAGAGTTGGTGTCATTGGTATTTTTGTATACCCAATGGGTAATTCAAAAGATTCATCCATGTGTCTCTTCAGCTGAATGGGTAGTTCATTGGTAGATCACCAGCGGTCATCTTCGAGTCTAATTTCATCCTTCTTAAGATAAGCACTCCTGGTGTAGTTGTCTCTTTGAAGATGACAAAATTTGAAAAATCAGTTATAGGACATTGGGCCCTTTGGAAAATTAGACAAATCAGTTATGGGACATTGGGCCCTTTGAGGCTACTGTCTGGGCCCCCGCACAGGAAAAATTTGCTGTCATTGGTATTTTTTTGCACCCCAATGTGTAATAGTTCCAATGCAAAAATATTTATGCATGTCTTCGTTCAGCTGAATAACCTGTTATGAGACATCAGGGTCTTTGAGGCTACTGTCTGGGCCCCTGTACAGGAACAAAATGCTGTCATTGGTATTTTTGTGCACCCCAATGTGTAATAGTTCCAATGCAAAAGATTTATCCATGTCTTCCTTCAGCTGAATAACCTGTTATGGGGCATCGGGCCCTTTGAGGCTACTGTCCGGGCCCCCGTACAGGAAAAATTTGCTGTCATTGGTATTTTTGTGCACCCCAATGTGTAATAGTTCCAATGCAAAAAGATTTATGCATGTCTTCGTTCAGCTGAATAACCTGTTATGAGACATCAGGGTCTTTGAGGCTACTGTCTGGGCCCCTGTACAGGAACAAAATGCTGTCATTGGTATTTTTGTGCACCCCAATGTGTAATAGTTCCAATGCAAAAAGATTTATCCATGTCTTCCTTCAGCTGAATAACCTGTTATGGGGCATCGGGCCCTTTGAGGCTACTGTCTGGGCCCCCGTACAGGAAAAATTTGCTGTCATTGGTATTTTTGTGCACCCCAATGTGTAATAGTTCCAATGCAAAAAGATTTATGCATGTCTTCGTTCAGCTGAATAACCTGTTATGAGACATCAGGGTCTTTGAGGCTACTGTCTGGGCCCCTGTACAGGAACAAAATGTTGTCATTGTATTTGTGTGCACCCCAATGTGTAATAGTTCCAATTGAAAAAGATTCAACCATGTCTCTCTTTAGCTGAATAAATCAGTTATTGGACATTGGGCCCTTTGAGGCTACTGTCTGGGCCCCGAACAGGAAAAAAGTTGCTGTCATTGGTATTTTTGTGCACCACAATGTGTAATAGTTCCAATGCAAAAAGATTTATCCATGTCTTCCTTCAGCTGAATAACCTGTTATGGGGCATTGGGCCCTTTGAGGCTACTGTCTGGGCCCCCGTACAGAAAAAAGTTGCTGTCATTGGTATTTTTGTGCACCCCAATGTGTAATAGTTCCAATGCAAAAAGATTTATCCATGTCTTCCTTCAGCTGAATAACCTGTTATGGGGCATCGGGCCCTTTGAGGCTACTGTCTGGGCCCCGTACAGGCCAAAATTGCTGTCATTGGTATTTTTGTGCACCCCAATGTGTAATAGTTCCAATGCAAAAAGATTTATCCATGTCTTCCTTCAGCTGAATAACCTGTTATGGAGCATCGGGCCCTTTGAGGCTACTGTCTGGGCCCCCGTACAGGAAAAAGTTGCCGTCATTGGTATTTTTGTAAACCCCAATGGGTAATAGTTCCAATGCAAAAAGATTCATCCATGTCTCTCTTCAGCTGAATAAATCAGCTATGGGACATTGGGCCCTTTGAGGCTACTTTTTGGGCTCCCGTACAGGAAAAAGTTGCTGTCATTGGTATTTTTGTGCGCCCAATGTGTAATAGTTCCAATGCAAAAAGATTCATCCTTGTCTCTCTTCAGCTGAATAACACCATATGGGCGGGCCCCTTTGGGGCTACTGTCTGGGCCCCCGTACAGGCCAAAATTGCTGTCATTGCTATAGGCACGAAAAGTATCCTCCTGGGAGTGATATCCAACAAGTTTTGTCCATGTCTCTCTTGAGCTGAATAAATGCATTTTTGGCCCCCTACTTTGTGACCCCCAGGCTGAACGTACAGGCTGTGACCCGGCAGCAATATGGAATATTGAATCTTGGGCCTTTACTAACATAATCAGACCATCAAACCTTTTGTCTCTTCTGAGCTGAATAAATTGTCTGGGCTCCTAGTCTATATGTCAGCAGTCAATACCTGTTCACCTATAGCTCTGATTTAAGAGCTCATTTGTTGATTGAAAATTAAAGAAACGGTGATCGAAAACCCAAGCATATAAATCAAAAGTTGAATTTCAATGTTCTAATCAATGGAAAGCACAGCACTAGTTCTCTTGTTCATGAACGGTTTGTGTACAAATCAATTCAGCATCAAAGTGGTTATGTAATTCTCTTGGTTACCAGATCACGCTATTTTGGTATGCCTTCGAGTGCCATATACTTTGTGTGGTGATTGTATCGATCGTGGTTCATTACTCAAGCGTGTGTTGACAAAGTAACATTACGTATAACTTCAATACTGAATAGGATATCCAACGGAGCAATCTGCAACTTTTGAATTTGCATCTTTTTGGGGATTTAGGATCACCGTATCTACATTTCTTATCTGATTTCTGGTTCTAAATTTGACATATTTTTTTTCTATTCTGCACAGCTATGAGCTGCACATTCCACCCGCCACCTGGCCCCAGATTTCCTGGTAAACACACATGCATTGTTTGCAGTAAAGCAATACATCTACCACCGGGGCGTAAACCAACGCTTGCCTACTTGTGTCAATTCTGTCAGTTGGGAGGCTTCAAAACGTGCTGTAAAATCAAAACCGATGGACGTTGAATGGAAATGTAATGTTAGGCCCCTCCCCCAAAAAAGTTGTTTGTTTGCCCTTTCCTGACCGACTGAAAAATCAAGAAAATCTTGGGTTGCGTTTTTATTTATTTTTTCCTTTTATAACCTCAAAAAATTCGTAATTTTTCCTCCAAAAATTCATAATTTTTTGCAAAAAAAATAATTAAAAAAATAATTTATACTTTTCTAAGATATTTTTTAGCATTTTGAATCCCAAACTTTGGCAAATGACTGTTTCCATGACGGTTCTCATTTTTCTTTGTTTGTGTTTTGTCTTTGAAACAAATGTGGGACTTTAACATCCGCTGTTTACATCATATTAAATTTTTTTTTAATCGACCTACCGACCCTCCTGATTTTTTTCATGAAAGGGCAAACAAATAATTTTATTTCTTGGCCTTATTATATCAAAGTGGTAAATCTTTATCAGAGATATAAAGGAGTCATTTTATCTCAGAGTCAACAAAACATGACTTAATGCTCTGTGTGGTAGCCATAGGCTTCAACATAAAGTTTTGAGGTATTTTCTCAAAATATCAAGAGCTAACTTAAGAACCACCGAACTAATACTAGGCTTGTTTGTACTCATTTTAATGCCGATTCTAAATATAGTCATGAAAATTTACATTTCTGAAATATTTGAATTTTTAAAACAAAATTTGAAATTTGTCGTCTGCAGTCGACACCCGCGTGGAAAGAGTTAACTGTAACGGGTGCTTATACAAGTTACCAAGAGTGTAATATTTATCTATAAAATTATCTATTCTATGTATAAAAAATTATAGCTTTTATATTATAGTCATTGTATATTAATTCTATATCATGTAATGCCAGGTTGTTATATGTATCTCAGGGGAAAACCTTTGTTTTAATATATAGATATTTGTAACAAATGTTAGACCATATGTGTCACCAGCTGCAACAAAACCCGGAACAAGTCGTCAGGCTTGTTTTTGAGTTTTAGACCTTAAAAATGACATTCCCATAAAAAAAAATTGGAATTCTTAATTTCATGGTATTTGACTGAGATAATCAATAATTAACAGTTGAACTATGATAATCCCTATTCAATCCTGTGTGAGGCAGGAAACTAATTGGCCCATTACTCTGAATAGCAATTTGGCAAAAATATCAAGGTATCATTTACAAAATTATCCATATCTTGAAAAGTATTGATGCTATGTATATAAATTTGGTATCATTTTGAAGCTTCTTTTTCTGTGCTTCCATTTTTATTCAAATCATGAAATGTCAAAAGTGCAACTTGTTCCGGGTTTTGTCAGAACGGGTCACATAATGTGACACAAACTGCTCTATGGGGGCCAAAGAAGGCATTTTTGAAAATAGTACTATAATTACTACATTAGGCTATCATATGTTGAAAACACCAAAGGTAGTACATACTTGGTGCTACAGTTTTGAAGTTTTGTGATGATGTTTTTTGTTGTTTCTTTACTGCATATTTTTGCCGGTATATCTCAATTTAAAATTTTAACGCCTTTGGCTCCCATCCCATGGACCAGATTGTGACACGTATAGGGCGATTTCCAGAAGATATAATGCATGGAGCAAGTACAAAGCAAATGAGTCAATCAATATCACTTCAACTCAGTGGGGATTTCTTTAGTACCTTATGCACGTATCACTGTCTTCTGGAGGCAGATTTGAACTAATGTCCTCTTGTGAAATTGCCCTGTAAGTACAGTAAGGCAAAAAATTAAGGTACCAGTTACGTTCACCCCCTGTATATCCTAAACAAAGGCATATATGTAATAATTGAAACCAACAGCCAATAGCTACATCTTTTAGCTCGAATTTAAGACCTCATTCGTTGACATTGTTTAAAAAATAAAGACACGCCGATCCAAAAACCCAAGGAAGATGCTCATTTAAAAGTTGCAGTTTGCCATATTGCATGCCCTATTGATTTGTACACAAAGCGTTCGCAACAAGATAACTAGCGCTGTGCCTTCATTGATTAGCACGAAAAACTAGCGTCGATTTATTTCGTATCTTCATCAGGTTTTGGACTACCATTTCTTTAATTCTCAACCAATTTCAACAAATAAGGTCTTAAATCAGAGCTAAAGAGTACAGGCATTGGCTGCTTGTTTTAATTTTGACACATTTCTCTTTATATAGGATATACAGGGGTGAACACAACTGGTACCTTAATTTTCTGGCTTACTGTAAAGAGGATCAATATTATATGGATGGGGAATGTATGTGTAAACAGATCTTTAGTTTGTTAATGATCTATTATGTGTATGTATGATCAGGGCTTTAATTTAATAAGAATTTGTGAAAGACTGGTAAACTTGCAATATCCTAACTTAAAATGTTATAAACATGTTTAGGCTTTGATTAAAACATTTAAATTTGACATTTGAATGGCAGGTTATATAACAGTCATATTGATTAAAAAAATCCTGCAGCAACATTGTCAAATGTTACTGTAAAATATTTTTTAACAAACTTACGCCAAGTTTTTTGTCAACACTTAATAAGATTTGTCTCATGTCCCCCACGCACATTGGATTTCTGATGGTGAAAATGTTCAAAAATTGCAAAACATAATGGGCCAAAACCGGTGAGTTTTCAAGGGGCTAACCCCCCCCCAACACCTGATTTGTTGATAAAATAAAAAATAGAAATTCCACATACCGCATTAGATTTCAAATTCCCCAGGGACATGAAACAAATCTATTTTTATTTTTTGGTCTTAAATAACATTATTTTAAAATGTTTTGCAGCAAGTTTTCACAAATGCTTTTTAATGTTCTTGGATCTTGGATTGGTAAACCTCTTAAATACTCCTGGGGAGTTTAAACTGGAGGTGTGAAGCTTTATGCTTTTTAATGTTACACCCTTCATAGTTGCCAAACCTATTATTTATTATTTAAACATTTTTACTGCCAAGGACACCTTTATTTCTATTCTTTTACTGTAAAAATAGTGTAATTTAAAGAGAAAATGTCACTTTTTTTCCTAAACATTAAAATTGTTTACATCAAGGTAAAGTGTGTAAGCGTATTCACATCGAAAGGTGGTGAGCAAGTTTTAGGGACCGTTCACAAACGCTTGTTAGGTGGGCCTGATGCAAAAAGGGGGGGGGGGCTCTGACAATTTTTGAAGGGGGGAAAAATGACCACAAATTTTTCTGGGAAAATTGAGTTTATATGCTTTTCTATGGGGTTGACCCATAATTTTCATGTCAAAAAGGGGGGGGCTGAAATTTTGAGGTCTGTAAAGGGGGCTCCAAATTTTTTCAAGATATAATTTTTTTGTATTAGGCCCCCCTGTGTTTGTGAACGGTCCCTTATTTTGAGTCTATGACCTCAAAATGACCCCAGAAATGACCCCATAAGGGTTGTCCAGGTATCAAAACGTATGCATGCCTTGATTTCATTCATTAGCCTATCAAATTATCTGCCAGGTTGTGTAGTTATGTGCCAAAAAGGGTCAAAGGTCAATTTTCAAGTTGTACAGGGGTCATATATTAAAGTCCTTCGATTTTCAGGAAACTTGTACCAAATTGTTTGTTTAGGATTCGGCAGGTCTACATTTGTAAAGATACGTAGGTTATCAACTTTTACAAACAAATTCTTTTTGAAATCTGAATTATTTGAATCTTATTTGGTCTAATATAAAAAGATGACTGAAGATTCATTAAGGTGGGTTACACCCTTGATAAATTTGTGACTATTTTTGCATTTTTCTCAAAAAATAATAGCAAGACTGGTAACAAAGTTTTATTATAGGGCAAGGAATCCAGTTACTACACTGGAATTTCAGTGACTCAAGACTAGCTGTACGTTATTTATGATAAGAAAAGAGGTACCGCTAGATATAGAATGTACCTCATTTCTTATCATATATAATGAACCTCTTGTCTTGAATCACTGAAATTTCAGTGAAGTGATTCCTTGCCCCTATAATATACATAACTTTTGTTACCCTGAGTTTTGATTTTTGATTTGTGAAATCTTTATTGAGGGATTTAAACTACTTCAGTGGCAAGCACTGCTTTCCAAGCAGGCCCTCATACAACAATATTTACAACATTTTTACAGAATATTTACAAAATAACATGATGTTTAAAATATATACAAGAACATGAATAATAATGTGAAAGAAAGAAAATAATGCATCTCAAGTACATGAACGATATAAATCAAAAATACATACAATATGATAATAAATGATTATGATTTAGCAGAAATAATGATGCTCGCCTTGAATTGATGCAAAGACAGAGTTTCAAGGTTTATACGATATGATGGTGGTAAGTTATTCCATAAATTTGCAGCTCTTACAATAAATGTACGTTTACCACTATTAGAATTATATTTAGGCATGATAACTTTTTCATTGGATAACTTTTGTTACCAGTGTGTAGTTATTTTTTGAGAAAATGCAAAATTAGTTACAAAATTTATCAGGGGGTGTAGTACCACCTTAATATAATTATATCAAAATATATTATATATTTAAAGGCAAACTAACCATGTAAAATTGAAATAATTATTGTACCTTGATTTTGTTCATTAAAATATTAAAGGTGAAATTGTTTTTTTTTTAAATTAGTTTGCCTGTATTTATAATAATTTCAATTGGGCTTTATTAATTAAATTGTTTGTCTCAAAGCTCCCGCGCGTGTTAATAAAATTGTGCATGCTATGCTCAATGAAAAAAGTCATATTTCAAATTTTTAAATTTTTTTTTTTTTTTTTTTTTTTTTTACATTTTCTGTCCAAATTTTCCAAGAAAACAATCAAACCTGTATGAAGGTCAACATCGTATCATCATCATCGTATTTGCATTCTCTTTTGAATGGGTTGTACCCGTGCATCACAGCCGAGAAACTGGAATGTCAGAGAATTGTCATTGAGTCTGCTGAAATTATGAGACTGACAAGTACAAAACAGTCAACATAATACTCGTCATAAAATTTCATATTACAAAAGAAAGAAAAAAAAACACATTCCACACAAGGTTTTCAAGACTGAAGAGCTTTGAGACAAACCATTAAATTAATATAGCAATATAGGAGCATTTTGTGATTATTTTTATTTTTATTCTATAATGCAAATTTGTGTGGAAATTGAGGGCGCTATTTACATATTTTAAGTTATGTTTTAAGCGTAATTTAGCCCAATAATATGATTTATTCCTTTCATTTCATGATAAAAAATTTTTATAAAATTTTTCTTGGTACCGTATTTGTTCTGATTTTTGAAGGGTACAGGATGTATTGTTGTTCAAAGCAGGCAAAATAAAATCGATTTTCATTATCTTAATCAATATATTATTGAAAAATAACACGTTCATGTTTTGCAAAAGTTCATTCTACAAATCATATTCTTTGAAAACTTGCTTGATTAATAATTGTTGTTAAAGAGTTATGTACGTTTTACAAAATTGTTGTTTCAGGCCTCTTTTACATCTACAGTTTCATATAATTAAATTGTGAATGCTCAAATTGCGAATGCTTTTTAAATTTTAAAGGGGCATTTTGTGATCCACAGCCTCATCCCCCCACTTTTTCAAAAAAAGTTGAGATTTTTATATCACTGGAAACCTCTGGCTACATAATGTTTATGTACAAAATATTTCTTGCAGATTAATTCGTTTTGCAAAGATATCGTGAAATTTGAATTTCGCTTCTGGTGCACCAGAACGAAATTACAACGCATTGTGTATGGAGCAGTGTAATACACATAATCATGCATAACTCGCAAACGCAAAATCGGAATCAACTGAAATTTTGGGTATAGGCTTTTTTCGTGGATATGTACTGAAAAATGTCATAAAAAGAGGATGCTAGGATCACGAAACACTCCTTTAATTAAAGCGAAGTTTGAAAGCTGGGGTTGGGCGGTTTTCAGGAAGGGATATTTTGTCGGTGGGTGCTACATCTAAACATCCTCGTCCTGACAACTCTTTCAGAGGACGCAATATTATTTAGGGGCGGTGTTCGTGGATAAAGTTAGAACGAGTTTGCAGGTGCACGCGTATAGCTTAAATCGATCAAGGTAATTTCATAGTACCGGGTCACATAAGACGGCACTATTCAAAAAGGCCGTATACCTGCGTACAGTATAGTATAGCGTGTTCGATTTTAGTGCAGCGTATACCGTCCTTTTGAAACTAAACCATATGTGGGTAAATTCATTTGTTTTAATAGATGCACTCATTAATAGATATCATGCTGCACATTATGACACCTCATTGAATGCAATGTGACCTCAAGAAGTAAAGTTACAAGCATTTGATTAGACGAAGAAAATTAGTAAACTGACCTATACTCGCTATTCGCTATACGAAATACGCTCATTCGATCAGGCTGAGTTCACATAGTATACTCCTATATGAACTCAGCCTGATCGAATGAGCGATTTCATATAGCTAATACCGTATACTGTATACTTCTATGTGATCGCAGCCTTATGCAAGCATATATACCTGATTGGATTGGATTTGGGAATTCCGGCATATTTTCATATAATTCTGCATAAAACCGGGCAACGTTATTTCTATAGATCTGCTGCGCATTCAAATTGCATTGTATTGCATCGTAATTTCATTTGTGTCTATGCTAATTATGTTTACACAACATGAACTCACGTGTTTTCAAGCAAATTCGCCGATAATAGGTGATCAAAAGCGATCGGAATGTTACAAAAGTACAGATCGCATTCAGCTTACTTCATATGAGATGATCTTTGGAAAAATACGGCATAATTTGTCTTGGTGTTTGCGGAATGCCATGCAGTAAAATATTAATATGTTGGCAATTCATGATTGACAACTAACAATCGGCGTGTCCTTCGTATCCTCCACTGTCAATTTCTTATCCACTCACTAATCCTCACAACAGCTTTGTGTTGATTACGTAATGTGTTGAGGCAAATTGCAATAAGTACAATGAAATAATGAGTAGGGCGGGTTCCGAGGCGGGTTTCTTCTTCATCTTACGTAACAGTATTGTTCTCCAAAAACCCGGAAGCTTGTCGTTTGGAGCTCTAGCTGAAATACAGCAAGATAATGTAAGATAGTAGGGTCAATACGCCTATTCTCGGTCACACGCCTATTCTCGGTCAGCTAGCGTATTGAACAACCGCTGACGATCGTTGCTTTAATTTCAGCCGTTTCTTCCGAACGAATCATTTAGCCGTACCGGTGCTGCAGGTTTTGGTGACTTTTTAATATCACAGCAGCACAGTTCACCTCAAATGATAGATTTTGAGATTGTATGGTGACCTGAAATATCGGCATTTAAAAAAAAATAACGACGCTATTTAAGAGGTGATATTGTAATAAAATCAGTGATGCGAAATTTTACATGCATTTTAAAGCTGTAATTTTAACAAGTTGATCCATCTGCATCGTAAATAACACCATAGCAAATGTTTGGTGTTGTGTTTATGTAAATTCCCATAGAAACAGGGGTGTCCGAGAATAGGCATACGAATTCCGTTGGCATTCCTATTCTCGGTCAGTGTTCCCTAGTATGAGCTATGTTGACATCGTTGTTACCATGTGTCCTACAAATGATCACGCATGAGCACATGAGAAGTGTTGCATTTTGCTCTGCAGGCCTATAGCCATTTGCACAGGCCATTTGTCGAATACAAATGAGCGAGGAGAAATTATTTGTGACCGCCCGCCCCTCCCCTCCTCTACCCCTTACCTAATCTCCTACCCTGTCGTATTTTCGAGCTTTTTCGGTCGGAAAAATTGGGTCAACAATGTCACATTTCTGTCGGCAAAATGGTTCCTGCCCTGGACCGAGGAAGGCGCTGTAACTGAGTTGCGCATATAACATACACTATTTCCTCGGGCCTACACATGCTATTAGCGCAATTTTGTCATTACTTTATATCAGACTTGTACCCGAGTCCAGCTTGTCCGAGTCCGAGCCGAGCCGAGTCCATTTGTATCCGAGTCCAAGCCAAGTCCGAGTCCTTTTGTGTCCGAGTCCGGACTCGAGTCCAAGTCCAGGGGTGCCGAGTCCGAGCCAAGTCCGAGTCCAACAAAAATATGATTCGAGTCCGGACTCGAGTCCGCTCGAGTCCGGACTCGGCCAAAGTCCATGCCCGTGTGTGTGTATGGGGGGGGGTCATTCAACTTATGATGTGACAGGTGTCTGGCATTGCTTAGTAGGAGCCTATTTGTATAAAAAATGGGTCATTTGGGTATAACAAAATGAAAAAGGGATAATTGGGTATAAAATTTTGAAAGAAGGGGCCATTTGGTATAACATTTTGAAAAAATGGGTCATTATTTCCCAAAAATGGAGCAAAATTTTAAATTTTGTTTCTAATTTGAAAATTTACAATACAAATTTGCTGAAAAAAGAAAATTGCAAAGTTTTTGATGCTAAAATTGTAGAAAAAGAAGGTCATTGGCCATAAGTCACTCACTACACTATACCACACACCGCTCTCCCTATACCAGACTTGTAGTACCCGTTACCATTACCTGCACTGGGTCCCAATTTCCGCACCGTGGCTTCGGACCCGCACTGCATTTCATGCCCTATTTTTACTGCACTCCACGGGTACGGGTACCATACAGTACATGGTTTATACACAAATGCAGGAAAGTGAGAATAGAATACCATCACTTCCCAGATGCATGTTAACTCCACTCATGAATCCCACTGTGAGTCCTCTGATCATAAATTCATAATTAAAACAAATAGGTTACATCATGAATGGGGTTGTGTGGGGAGTAAATGGAAAGCTTTAGCAAGTGCCCTTAAATTTATTTTAGCCTGGTCCAGGGCCCTGAAAAATATCAATCCAACCCTGGCTACACAAAAAGAACATGAATGCTGAGATCTACAACAGCCTGTGCACACTGCCACCCATGACATGTATGCTACATGTACATGTCTCATTCACACAATGACTGATCAATACAGAAAAAGACCTAGCAAACTGGAAAAACATTTCAAGATTTTTTTTCTTTTGTGGTGAATTTTTATGTTTTATGTTAAAATATCATTATTTTAGCTTGTATTAATCATTTTGATATTCCCCATTCAAATACACTCCTCTACTTGTATGCTGCACACATGTAGAACTAATGATAATGTGACTGGTGCTGGGAACTGGAGTGAGATTTTCTGCCAGCCACATGAGCTCACAGTGTACATGTACTTCTTCTACCAGTGCATCTGAGACAAATGAATAGAGAGGTCCTTACCATGCTGAAGTTTGGGATTTGATAAGAGATTTAAAGGAGTTTTAAAATATTGATAAAACATGAATATAATTATCCAGATGTGCATAATTAATGATAATAATTATAATGATTGAGCTAATGGATAATCTGATGGATGTGTATTGTGTAGATGTGCATGAATGTACTTGGAAAATTGACAATTAATTTAATTCCAATTGATGTTTTAAGATAAATAATTTTTCCACATTGTGCATGGATTGATTGGACTGGAATCGGACTGGGGTCGGCTTCGAGCCCGAGTCCTATTGTTTTACCGAGCTGAGCCTTTTAACGTTCAATTCCGAGCTGAGTCCGAGTCCGGCAAAAAGTGGACTTGAGTCCGAGTCCAGACTCGCACGCGACAACACTGCTAAATATACTAAAGTATGTTGAAATTAGTATTGCACAGTCTGGTTGTCCATACAAAGACATATTTTTTTCACTTGCATCCCAAAATATGCCACATTTAGGCTAGATTCACCATGACACCAATATTTAATCTCTTTTTGTACTTGTTTTATTAATTTGTTTATACATGGGTATGTCTAATTCCCCTCATAATACCCATAACTCATACCCTATAATTGGACCCATAAGTTCAAATTTCCATACCCGTACCCATGGCTCATTACCCATACTGGGACCCGTGCACCCGCACTCGAGTCCCAATTTCCGTTACCAGACTTGCACCTTCTGCACTGCACTCATACCCTATTTTGACTTTGGACCCGACTCATGGACTCGGACCTGCACTGTGACCTGGGACCCGTACCAGACCCATGGCTTGGGACCCATTACCCGCACTCATGGTCCGGGACCCGCACTGCACTCATGGGGGGTCCCAATACTACAAGTCTGCCCTATACACACCCCACCCTACACAGTTAACATTTAAAAGACTCAACACAACTCAACCAACCAACTGTACACACACCCCTTCAAAGTCCCATACCCATGAACAGGTATCTCCTGATGGTAAAAACTTCTACATGTATCAGACCACCTGTACTAAACAGCACTCACAGCAGTCATGTGGGGCTATCTCTGTGTGTGTGTGGCACACTACATGTAAACTCACAGTGAACTTGCACCCAGGGACTAGAGAAGTGTCACTAGGCTGCATGCAGCATACATGTAAATGAATTGCAATGTATTCAAATATATCATAGAAAAATATCATCATCATCATCGTTATCATTCTCTTTATCATCATCATTATCATCATCGTGATAATAATAATAACAGAAATTCACCTTTAATTCTAAATATCTTTTCAAAATTGTCCCACACAAATCTGCACCCTACAGCCATTACAATTTACTGAGCTGAGATGTATGGTCCAGTGTGCATATTTCTCTCTTTCAAGATTGGATTGGAAAGTTCCATGAAAGAACTCTTAGATATTTTGATGTAGTCCAAATATTTAATAAAGTTTGCATTTATTTAATTATCAATTATTTCATTAATGATATTATGATTCTACAAAGTGACAAATAAATCTAAATAATTTGGTCGATATGTAGGATATATGACAGATCACAGATTTGACAGCCCCAATTAATTTGTAAAATTGCCAAATATGTAAATTTGAGATCTACTTTGACATTTTTAGATAATCATTTCACATTTTACATGGATTTAATTGGACTGGACTCGGACCGGACTCGGCTTCGAGTCCGAGTCCTTTGTGTCCGAGTCCGAGCCGAGCCGAGTCTTTTGGTGTCCGAGTCCGAGCCAAGTCCGAGTCCAACAAAAAGTGGACTCGAGTCCGGACTCGAGTCCAAGTCCGGACTCGAACGATACATCACTGCTTTATATACATGTATAGCACCGCTTTTTTCATGGGTGTGCTATTTGTGCAATTGACAGTGTTATTTTTTGAGGACTTAGAAAAAAACCAATAGGGACATTAATAAAAATTCCCTTTAAAAGGGAAAGCCAGCCTCAATGTAGAAGAGGTCTTGTAATTAGTTTTGGTCAATGTGAAAGGCATTTTTAGGATCACGCTTACATCTACATGACAGTCCACCAAACCATCAACGATGAGAACATGCACACTGAAACAGCAGAAAACATTAATTCCTAATCTCATGTCAACTCTTTTAATTCATTACATGTACTCCAAATTGTTCTGGTCTGTTTGTTTTGTTGTTGTTGTTGTTGTTGTCGCTTTTTTTTTTTTTTTGTCTTTTCAGCTTTTTACCCACGATATCTCAATTTCCAATTTTGTAATACCAGAACTTACTTAACTCAATATCTTCGCTTAGGAATGTCCGATTTCACTGCTTTCGATTATACACTGCCGGTTTGAGTTAACTTACATGTACATTTTATTTTAAAATAACTTAATTAATTCGCAATGTATAGTTTAAGCCTACTATATTATAATAGATAGTGGCCAGCACATTTATAAAGGACTGGTTACTCACTACAATCTTCACTCTTAAACTGTGTTTTTCTGAATGTGCTGATCATGTTGATTGCTAGTCGGAAACTCCTGCGAAGCTATGGACATGGCATCTTACATACTCCATTCTATAACAGTCTGCCTAGTGCCTTGTGTGTTTTCTCTTCAATCATTTTGTTGAATGTAATTTTATGAATCAAATAGTTATGTGTCATTTTATTTATAATAAAGAAGTTATTAAATTAATAAAGTAAGACAATTTATTTATCTATAAGTGCATGTCAAATGGGGTACATTGTTCAATACTATATGCATAAATTATGCCCATATTATAGCTAGGCCCTAAAAACTTTATTTTGCATCGGATTTTTCCCGTTGAAAAGACAAAACTGATGTTTATGATAGCAACCATTTCATCAATAACATTTTGAGTCATTTTTATCCATAAAACGACACAGGATATGATAGATAACTACTTTCACATCAATATGGTCCATATGATCACAGATTGTTGAGAATCTGTGATATGATCCGGGATATGATGAAGATTTTGATTCTATAGATCTGTTATCAACATGATATCACGCTGTTCAGTGGTCAAGGAGTAAGGACCCCGGTCAAGGACACTGATATGACATCATAGGTGATGTCAGATTTTCTTTTGCTGACCATATGATGCTATCTATATTAACTATTATTGTTACATTTAGGCCTTTAAACTTTTAAAGTCATAATTAATTAGTTCAAACATAACTTTGGCAATACTCACAGGTGTTCGTTCGTTGAAACGGCAAAACATACTTACTTTTCCTAACAAATGGAATTAAAATATTTTTAAAAAAATTTAACCACAAAAAGTAAAAAAAAAAATCATTCCAATACCACTAAAATATAATCTCTTGAGTAAACTGACCCCAAACCTGAACAGGTACCAGCCCGAATGGGCTGGCGAAAATGGCTTTAAATGTTAATACATGTAATAGCGCAGTTATCATGGTTATGCTATTTTTGAGTTCTCCTATTACTTGGAGGGGTGTTATTAGCGCTGTTGTGATATTCTTATGGTTAGACCTTATAGCGTGCTATTAGCGCTATGGTGCTATTCTTAAAATGGTTAGGCCTTACAGCGTGCTATTAGTGCTATTCAGTGTGCTCTGGAAATTGTTTTGGCCTTAGGGGGCATATAATAATAATAATAATAATAATAATAATAATAATAATAATAATAGCGCGTTATTATCGCAATAATGCTATTTTTGAATTCTAGTAGGCTACACTTGGAGGGGTGCTATTAGCGCTATTGTGCTATTCTTAAAATGACCTAGACCTTATAGCGTGCTATTAGCGCTATTGTGCTATTCTTCAAGGGGGCACAACACTAAATCCCTCCGCATTTGGTGTAACCTATAGTTCCAGTTAAAACTAGCGCCTGAGCAAAATGTACCAGCCTCTTGTGGGTACTAAATTCAAGTGAATCGTGCTTGTTTTTATGGGAACAACAGAGTATAATAGACATCAACATTAAAAATCTGTTCAAAAAATGTTTCAAATCGATTGTGAATTAGTGACAGGCTGTCGGAATAATATCAAGGCCGGAACTGGTAAGGAGGCTGAAATTCGTGAGGGCGCTGTTCAGGTGCCCGTAGCGCAAATTTTTTTACTTTCATCGCTTTTGGATGCTAAATTGGTCAATTTGGCCCCCTAAGGGTGGCGCCCGGGGTATGTTGCCCACCTCTGACCACCCCCCCCCCTGATCGATCTGCAGTGGTATTGATACCAAAATGAATTCATTTTCATCAGTAAAACCTGAGTTTTGGTGATTTGTATGTCCCCTACCCCTTAATATTGTTATTATTTTATGTTGCTACACATTGAAATTAACCCTTTTTCACATTTTTACGTCTATCTACCTGACAACTAATGGTTTAATTGCTTTAAAAATAATTACTAGAAAGTTAGAACAACCAATTAGCTACATATTGATACCAAAATAAATTCATTTTCATCAGCAAAACTTGAGTTTTTCGTGATTTGTATGTCCCCTACCCCTTAATATTGTCATATTTTACGCTGTTAGATATGGAATATAACATATTTCTCATATATTACGTTTAACTACCTGACAACTAATGATTTAAATGCTTTTAAAATAATGCTAGATAATGAGAACAATCAAATAGCTACATATTGATACCAAAATGAATTCATTTTCATGTGCAAAACTTGAGTTTTGGTGATTTGAATGTCCCTATTCCTTAATATTGTCATATTTTACGCTGTTAAACATGGAATATTAACATTTTCGTATATTTTATGTCTATCTATAGCTGACAACTAATGGTTTAATTGCTTTTAAAATAATACTAAAAAGTTGGAACTATCAATTAGCTACATATTGTTACCAAAATGAATTCATTTTCATCAGTAAGACCTGTGTTTTGGTGATTTGTATGCCCCCTTACCCCTTAATATTGTCATATTTTATGCTTCTACACTTGAAAAATGGATATTTTTTTACATTTTTAAGTCTATACAGCTAACAACTAATGGTCATTTTGCTTTAAAAGATTACAAGAACCAAATAGCTATGTATTGATGCCAAAATGAATAAATTATAATGAATAAACATCGAGTTATGTTGGATTGTACGTCCCCTACCCCTTAATATTGTCATATTTTACACTGTTACACATTGGACAATTAACAGTTTTTCACACTTTATGTAGACATGGTGGTTTTTCTGTTTAAAATAATACTGGAAAGTTAAAACAATCAATTAGCTACATGGTGATACCAAAATGAATTCATTATTATGAGTAAATGTTGAGTTATGGTGGTTTTTATTTCCCCTAACCCTTAATAATACCATATTTGACATGGTTATACATGAAAAATTAACCTTTTCTCACATTTTATGTCTATCTACCCGACAAATAATGTTTGTTTTGCTTTAAAATAATACTAAAACATTTGAACAATCAATTAGCTACATATTAATTCCAAAATGAATTCATTATCACGATTTGAAGTTGAGTTATGATGGTTTATATTTCCCCTACCCCTTAATATTGTTACACACGCTGCTACATGTGGAAAAGTAACTATTTTTTACATTTTCAGTCTATTTTCCTGACAAGCAGTGGTTGATCTCACCCAGCACATATAAATATTCAAAATATTACATGAATGGTAACTTACCAAACAAATTTTGTTAATGGAACTTATATGGTTCAGCTGAGTGACATATTAAGACACGTAAAACACCCCAACCCGAACCCTATACACACCCACCCCACACCCACATACACACCCCACCTACCCAAAACCTACACAACACAAACCAACATGCACGCAAACATGCACTTATATAAATATTTGAACCAGAACATCAATGTTTGCCTAGATATGCTTGATATTAAAAACAAAATTAAAAAATGGAGCTTAATTAATTTTGAAAATAGAAATTGGCACAATAGTAAAATTTGAAGCCAGTGACATAAAAAACACCCACCCTACACATTGTTGTGAAAAATCTGATTTTCCACTAGTGTATGGACTGGCCATTTCCAATTATGATCTAATGAAACCTAGGTTTGCTTTCAAATAATACTAGAAAAGTTAGAACAATCAAGTAGCTACATAGTCATACCAAAATAAATTCATTATTATAAGTAAAAGTTGAGTTATGGGAATTTATATCTCCCCTACCCCTTAATTTTGCCCTATTTTTTGTGATTTTATGTGATTATACGTCCATATATAAAATGACCTGTAAAAAAGTGTTACCACAATTTGAGACCACTACCTACCTAGCAGTGATCTAGAGGGTCCATACTAACTACCTATGGTGTCAAACCTTGTATGTAGTGGGGTGAACGAACTCCTTATTTAGGGCCTTGTGTGATGTTGCTCCTGGACTAGTCGGGCGTGCCACTGCATTCCGCTGTGCGCTCCCACAAAATAGGACCCTCTCGGACCCCGATCGGATGGTACGAAAATTTTTGCCAATAAACCGTTTTGAAAGGATCGCTCCTGGTCAATATATCTGAGAATACTGCACACGTATTTTATTATGGGTTTAAGTTATCAAAACCGCATCATACCGATCAACCAGGCTTCCAAAAGAGATTGACCGAGAATAGGTATAGAAAAACTATACGGTGACCGAGAATAGGTGTTTAGTGACCGAGAATAGGCGTTGTCGTCGACTTTGACCTTTTGACCTTGTACTTCCAATACAAGTTCAATGGAAGATGTCATGCAGGGTATGTTAAACGGGGTGTTGTGTGGAATGCACGTTCCCATAGAGCTAACTTTTATAATCATTTACGCAAGAAATAGAGCGGGTTGTTTCTTAAGTGACCGAGAATATGCGTATTTACCCTAAATGTAAACCTGTATTTTAGCTAGAGTATCTCGAGCTACGCACCACTGCTCAGCAGTGTACTTTGAACATCTATCTAAATCACCATTTCACAACATTACATTAAGGGATATGCCTATAGGAATAAAGACCAAACAAACATATTCTTGTTTATGCCGTAATATTGTAGTCTTTCAACCCTTTCACAACTTCAGCTGTGCAACTTACAAAAATTCCCGCTGAAAAGTGGTTCTTTTAATTTTAGAAAATAAATGAAAAATCGCTCTGGACTTTTAGTACTGATTATACTGTAGACGATCACAGACTATTTTGTACTGATCATACTATAGACTATTGTGACGTCATTGCCAGACAGTTTGTCTGTATTATGGCTATTGTTCCTTGTCTGGAAATATGTTCGGGCTTTATGTTATGTTCAGGGGCCGTGTTTTTAAACCTCCCGCCTCATCACAATAAGGCATAGGACAGTGTACTGATCGCATTGAGTTCAGTCAAGCATATATTCCAGACCAATCCCTTTTCGCCTCATTAAATATGTGTCACATTAGGTCAGGGACGCTATTTATAATGGTTCGAATCCTTTTATTTGAGGACAATAGATAAAAGAGAGGCATTGAATTGAATCAACACAGGTGTTGCTCTAGATATGATCATCAACTCTCCCATAGCAGATTTCACACAGGAGGCGGCTCTTGCTCATTCATAGCGCTCAAAATTCCATATTGTAATAATCTTAGCAGCGGATAGGTGTGCGCCGTGTTCGGCTGCAACCGGCCTAGTTGATTCATATAGCGCTATATAAATCTAACATGAATTTAATTTTGTATATTATATTTTCAGGGCCGGATTTACCTTTTTTGGGGCCCTGGGCCAGGCCAAAATTCGGAGGCCCCCAAACTCACCGTGGGGAAGGCATGTGCACTCAAGTGACCAAGTTTTGGTTTACAAATAAGGGACTACAATAAGATGGATGTTACTAAGACATTTGCGCAAGAAGCGCGAGAAACATTTCGATTTCAGACAATTTTAGCCCAAAATGAAGGTGAATTTTGTTATAATTATAAAAGGCCAGTGGGCGCGAAGCGCGTAAAATTTGCAATGTTAGCATATTTTGGTGCAAAATATGGTGTATTCGGGCTAAAAAGAAACATGCACATGCCAAATTGGGGCCCCCAGATTTCGGGGGCCCTGGGCCCTGGTCCATCTGACCCAATGGTAAATCCGGCCCGGCATATTTTATAAATATTTTTGTTAACATTATCTAATGTGGTGCTTAGGACTACTACATGTGGAACCGATGCGAAAGGCCGGGTCTGCAAAATAATGATCAGTGAATGATGGCTGTAGAGATTTAGCTTCATCATGTCCATGTTCAGTGTAATCAAATGAAATACTAGGCCTATATAGCTGGATATCATAAAATCGTGGAAAATGGTATCGCCTATCGCAAACCACCAAATCTGTCGTACGTTTGAATTGCCAATATAAAAACCGTGAATTTAGTGTCACACATCTACGACTTGGTTTGAAATAAGGCGAGCCTGACGCCAGCTGACGCCATAAACAGTTTTGGGAATATAGCACACCGTTCGGTGTGCAAACTTGTGCTAAAATGCAATTAAATAACTAAAATCGGATTACTGGAATAATACCAAACAGCAACGGACATTGAGTAAGGACTACGTGAGAAGTTTGGGGTAAGTAAAACATTTCCTTGTTATAAAAAACAGCCAAAAAGCTGTCCAAAATTGCACAAGGCGATATATCTCGAAACTAAATTTTGAGAGGGCCTACGCTGATTCTTTTAATTCTAGTTTAAAATCTATCCGTCACCTGCAGTCTGATATGGTATCTATGGTTTCATCCAATTCTTGGGAACTAATGTGGAAGGTATTTTGGTTAAAAAACCCGATACTGTTAAAAATATCGGTATTTATGCAAGCGACATTTCTATCGTGTAAAATGCATTGAAAATTGTCGGCTAAAGAGTGCATAAATAAAAATCGCGAACAGTAATATCAACAACAACTATCTACATTCCAAGCGGAAACGCTTTTCAAAAACATACAACCTTTTTTCGGGCAATCGCTGAAACCGAAATATGCAATTCTAGACCATCTGTAAAAAAGTGCGTGAACGTTTGTGACTATGAACTTGGGTCACCGAAACAAATGTTTATATTGGTGTCAGGCCTTTCAAATTGATACAATAATTAGCCCCCAATAATGGCTTTCATTTTAACCGTTATTTGTTAAACTGCGATTTTTACTTTTTTAGAAATCAAAGAACGTATCAAAAAACTTTTTGTAGATCGCTTAAAAATGGCCCCATCCCTTAACACAACTAATCTACTACCATCACTGTATACACCAACGCACTGAAGGGTCTATTGTTCTATTGTGTCCGATTTGAGTGAGGACATATTGAAAATGCTGCCAATCAATATTCATGAAGTCATGCGATCGACACCTAGGCCTACAGCTATATGCTATAATAGGCCTAGTAGGCCTACCCTGATTCTGCAATATATATAACAATAACTACAACAACAATAACAAAACCAACAACCAATATCTAATTTGTAAAAAAATATTCATAGGCTTATATAGCCTATACCGCGCCTAATTAGATTAGTAGGCCTATTCCTGAATTATACAATAATTAAAAAACGGCAAAAACAATCAATCACTGAGTCAGAAAGAAAGAAACGAACAAGAAAGAAGACAGAAAAAGAGAAAAAAGTAAGAAAAAATAGAATTGACCAGCTCAAAACTATTAAATACGGTAGTCGAGAAGAGTACACGTCTAACGCGCTAACCGATTGAGCTACGAAGGAGGCTTATGAAAACTGATGGTCTCAAACTGACTATGATATTCAACAGTGCATACAGGCTGTTATGATAAACAACCGCATTGCCCCCGCAAAGTCGGTCGCATCGATGACGAAAAAACGAGTTTTTTGGCTTCAATTTTGAATGAAAGTCAAATGGTAGAGTATTCGACAGACCGTTGAGAAATAATGTTGGTAGTTAGATGTCAAAATTAACGTTCCACAATCAAGATATTGATAATGTAACAAAACTGTTTTTTCTCAATGAAGATTCTCGAAAATGTTCCCCCCCCCCCAAAACGGGCTTTTAAAATTTATTCGGTACTGTATTTGGTTCTTCCCCATGGCAACATTATTTCTTTGGTCGATTTGTAGTACAATACAAAAAAGAAGAAAACAATTACTCGGCGTGGTTTTATACGGAGCGCACATTTGAAAAAAAAACGTCATGGAACGCGTTTTTGATGTTGTGAACATGGTGCGTAAAAACGCTTTAAACGAAGGATTATGAAATTTATTCTAAAAATCTGTATAAACACACAAAGAAAATGTTAAGCTACATCCAATGCACCAACATTTCACTCGCTGGGATATCTGATTACTGAGAATACTCTGTTTTAGAGAACAACTTTATACGTCTTTTATACGTTTTTTATACGTTTTTTAGTGTAACCTTAACTCATGTTTCTAGGGATTAAGTGAATATTGACCAAGGATAAGAATAATGACAATTGATATTAATTTACCCGATATTTTGACCCCCAAATGCATGAAACAAAACGAACATTTCCATGAAAGCCGAGCAGATTTCCTTCATTTATATGAAGAGCTTATTTCCAAACCGTGTTAAGTCCACCCACCTTCAAAATTGAGATTTTGATGAAAATGGGTAGTGAGTAACTAGGGCTATCCAGCAATGTGTTTGTTTTTTCCCAAAATTAGTCAAGTTCCGAAATATTGACAAACAAAGTATCGATTTTTTTCCAAAACGTGTTAAGTCCAATCCAGTTTTGTAGCAAACTGTGTTAAGTCCACGAACACTGCCCTTGTGGGCAGCTTGTAGGCAAGTAGCACGGCATAGGGCTTCCAATAGTTAATCGCCAAAGTTCTTGTTTGGTCCTGAGACTAGTATACATGAATTTGGTCTGCATAAAAGTTGTTGTTGTTTTTGTTTTATATTAGAAGGCTTAGTTTATATGGGATAACTGAAATATTTGATAGATACCTCCAGAAAGACATGAATAGGGTGGGAAGGGGAGAGGAGAGGCTGTGATGGTAGAATTAATGTTAGAGGATGGTGGTAGAGTTAGTTTTTGATATTATTATTTTGTATGATTATCAAAATGTGCTACTAAATTCAAGGTATAATTTTAAAGTTAAAGGTATAAAAAAACTTAGGACTTAAAAACTTACGACTGTCAATATGAGATTAGGGTGGCAGCATGGGGGAGGGGGAAATATTTGTGATAATGTGATAAAACAAGTGCATATTTCAGGTCATCACTTATTGTCAGTGAAATGATGTTTATTCAATTCTGAGAAATGCAATTCAACTAAATTTTTGAATTTTGAACTATTTTAAATGTCGAATTTTGGTAAAAAATGGGCAGCAGGAGGGGGTTCGAGATGCAAGGTGTTTTGTGACAAAATTGTGTTTTATAGTAGAGAGAATCACATTTTGTATGTTTTTAATAAATGTGTTATCTTTTAAGACTAGTTTGAGAAAAATATGGTTAGTTCTGTGTTACAGATACTATGTTTTGTGTCAAAATGTGTTAAGTCCATGCCAGAAATTGCGTTTTGTGTCAAAACGTGTTAAGTCCATGCTACTTTAAAACAAATTAATTCATTAAAAAAAATCAAAAGTCTCTAGATTTTAACTTAACATGTTTTTATGGTCCTATATATGTCACCTTCACTTCACTGTAATTTTATAGAAATTGAACTTTTTTTCATTGCCATAAAGAAAATTCCTGATTTTCTTCAAAGTGAATCTTGTGGACTTAACACGGTTTGGAAATAAGCTCTTCATATACATATCACTATAGTGCCGTACTATTACGCTGATTTCCGTATTCGGCGAGGAGGACAATTTGTTAATACAAACAGAGAGGTAGACAAAAGACCTGTCAAAACTGTTCCACTTGTCCAAGTACTCAAGTATCAAAAGGATGGTCTACAATAGAGTGATTCACGCAACATGAATAGGGGATTAAAAAACTGTGAAGTAGGACCACGTGCTTCTTTTGTCCAATTTGCCATCAAGATTTCGAATGGAAACTGTTCAGACCCAGAACAAGATCATGTCAGAAATTAATATTTTGTTCTGGGTCTGATTATTCGTACTAATATCAATAGAGTTTATTCGGACTAATATCTATAGAGTTTACTGCAACTTTCAAATCCTGGGTTACGTTGATTTAAATGTACGCTGCGGCGTCAATATTTAGACAATTGCTACAAATGAGGTGTCAAAATGCGTCAAAAGTTACCTTTTTTGAGATGTTTACAATAACACGTGAATAAAATCATGTTGGAAACAAAATGGCCTCTATGGTCGCCTATTGTGTAGACTTCGCCGTAGTCCACTTGCCAATTGTGCATCTCAAAACTCTGATTCAATTATTTGTGCACAATTGATAGATTTTCACATCTGATCTTTTCAGTCACCGTACTCCCTCTGTTTGTTAGCTTCCCACGTGGACTACTGACTTTGACTTGCGGGACTCTATGGAGAGTTAGTCCAATTTCTGGCCTAACTAAAATTGGTCATGATGTAATGCATCTTTAAAGGAATCTGGTTTGTGATTGGTCGCCCAGATCTCGTTATTGTTTAAATCCTCCCGACACGTATTGGTACTAATATCTAGGGAATACTGCGCTTTTGTGCTGGCGCGAAAGTTGGTGGATGAACGCGTAGGCATCTAGCGCGTATTGTACCACCATGCTTAGTCTTGTGGTTAGATTTGATTGATAAACAAGTTTGATTGACAGTGTGTTTTAGAGAACGAAGTCCCGGGGTAAAGTTCTGCTTAAAAGTGAAAGTCCATAGTCGATTTTTAACTCGGATACTAAAACTGGCAGATTCTAAAATTAGAATTGTTCAGTATTGAAGTGCCATTATAATTATGCCATTATGATATATTGTATTCAATAATATAAGCCTATACCGGTACTTTACCTTGAAAAGCACCCTAAACAAGGATTTAACCCTTGGATAAAACGACACCCTAAACAGGGATTTCATTCCTAACATTAAATTTCATACCCTAAATTTCATTTCCGCGTATTTAGCAATTGCAATGTTGCTACCCTTTTTTTCCAATTTTTCATGTTTTTGACACCCTAAACGCGATACTCGCGTATCGTGCCTACCCACGAAAAACGACCCTTTTTACGTGTTTTCATTATCGCGGATGGTGTACAGGCCACAATGGGAGTGACCCCCCCGTGTTTATACTAGTATTTTGATGTAATAAATATCAGTATAATTTCGAGTTCAACTGATTGCGTTCATCATGATTAATAACATTTTTATTTATCAAAAATCGATTATGGCATAGTCTACCTATTGTGTGGACCTAAGCTACACCTTCCGGGTTGGTTACATCATTTCGGATGCCATCCCATGTCCTTTATTCCTGCCTATATGTGACCGTCCACGGCGAATGAGCCGTAAATTCCTCCCCCGGTCAATTTGGTTTTATTTCGTGTTTAAAAAATAAACATCATAAACTTAAAAATGGTATATCATTTGACTTCAAACGATATCCAGAAGCGGGGTTATGGTTAAACTTTGCTCCTTCAACAAAATTATAGCTTTTTACGTTTTTACATGTGTCTCTTTTTCCACATTATTGGCAATAAATACAAGCGGCTATGGGACGCAGGGGTAACCTTGTCAATCAAATACTTCATCTATTGTGTCCAATACTTAATGCGATAAGTGATCGATGTTTATCGATAACAGTAGGATCAAGATCATGGAATTAAGCTACGGCGGCGCACTTTAATACTTTACTTAATGCCTGTTAATACTTTACGAGGTGAATCAGCCAGGTACCTGGATTCAGCAGCACTCAACAACGTTTGTCATGACTTAATTTATTCTTTATGGTTACGATTTTTTTTTAAAAACAATAGTAAAAATATAAACAAAATAATGATAATAATATTAATATTATAAGCAATATATGTGATGCGATCAAGCAAAATCAGTCGGAACTCGGATATATTGATTTAGAGATATAGCCAAACAAAGCAACTATTTCCTTTTGTTTTCTATTGTTTTGAAAACTCTTAAATTGATCATATCTTTGGAAATGAATGTTCAATTTCATTGGAGTTTTCTGCAAAATCCAGCTTTTTTATGTTTTTTACTATCCTATAAGAAACTGGAAATTTAATATCCCCGCGTCCCCTAGCCGCTTGTCAATAAATATCAAACAGTCATAATTGGCGGTCATTTCAAATCATCCCCAAGTCAACGAGGTTTAAGAAAGTTCTCTCATTGTTAATTGTTGGTTATGTATACCTGTACAAAATACAATGCCTGGTAACCCACCACTTGAACAGGATTTAGCAATATAAGCAAACAAAGACCAGAGCTATTAAAAGTTCTATAGCCATCTAAGGTAGAAGCTTATTATCCACTTCAAAAATAGGATTATTGATTAGTTTTTGACTATCGAAATGAGACGGATGTCGGGCCAGCTTAAGATACCGCATGAATATGACCTTCGTACACATTTTACACCGTAACTCAGAATACAATTTAGGGAATTTACGGCTCATTTGTGCTGCCGGGTCACATATTCATTGCATTGATGGGTAATATGATGGATTTGAAGGCATTTCATGGTTTGTCTGGGCGCTGGTGTTTTTTATTATTTTGTAGGTCAATCATTTAAATGAATTGAATGGAATAACGTTGAGTGCCAGGGTTGAGTGACCATTGCTGCCGGATAATTAGGCCTATTGTTACATGTGCGTCACGCACTTATATTTAACCAATAAGCGTATAATCCGGGCGTGTAATCTATAAATCTTAAATCTGAAAACATATTACTATTACTAGCCTATATCAGGATTTGCTCTAGCAATTCACTTGTCTTGGTGCAAGTTGCTGATAGTGACATCTTGTTGTCAGGGGAGGAATTACACTATGGCTGAAGAAAAATGTCCCAAATGCGGGCCATGTCAACCGACATGGCTTCAAAAATTAGCCAATCCAAAGGTAAGTCTTACTCTACGTTTGAAGTAGGCATATTTTTGAGAAAGGCGCTATAACTGACAATAGCAACAATAGCACTCTTAATAACATATCTAGCAATAGCACGTTTCTGCCATTACTTTGAATGAATAATTACTACCGCGATTACTTCTTTTTCCTTATAAGTGCCTCCCTCATATGTATGAGTATGATCGCACGTTTGAAGTAGGCATATTTTGAGAAAGGCGCTATAACTGACAATAGCAATAATAGCACTCTTAATAACATATCTTGCAATAGCGCGTTTCTGCCATTAGGCCTACTTTGAATGAATAATCACTACCGCGATTACAGAGAACTGCTTCTTCTTCTTCCTTATAAGTGCCTCCCTCATATGTATGAGTATTATCGCACTGCGTACAGACAAGCTGTACTTATTTTTTACTCTGGAACCTAGAGTAGATGAGTGTATTTTTGAAGTACAGTCAACAGTACCGGGATGATTCCTTGCTCTTTTCTAATAGCATGTGACGTTCTGTAACGTGCACACTACATTAATGTGAGAAATATGCATGTACACGGGACCGACAGCTTAAGTGCCCTCCGAAGCACTAAGCAAGTAGAGTGAAGTGCCTTGCTCAAGGACACAAAGAGTCAGCCAAGCTCAGGTGGACCTGGGATTCGAACCCTTGACCCTTGGATTGTGTTTTTGGTTTGGTTAATAGGTATATGACAGGTGTGCTATTCGCGCTATTTTGCGCCGATGTCATCCTGATGTGTTCTAATTCTCGCTATTCGCAATAAGGGCGCCGCCAGCAGTTTGCGATGTAATCGTGATGTATCATGGGAAAATCGTGATGTATCATGGGAAAAGGTCGACATCAAGTCCGCGCAATACGAATATTACCATGCTATTACATAGGAACACGTGACAATATTTTTAGTTTGTCAATATAACGGTATTACACGCAAGAAAAAATTAATTGTGCACAAGTCAAATCACATTATTAAGTATTATTGAGTATCGATTCGCGTGTAACACCTTTATTTTGAAAAACTAAAAAAATATTGTCACGTGTTCCTATGTAATAGCATGGTAATATTCGTATTGCGCGGACTTGGATGTCGACCTTTTCCCATGATACATCACGATTACATCGCAAAATCCGCTGGCGGCGCCCTTATTGCGAATAGCGAGAATTGAAAATTGCCTTATTCGCACGATTATGCGATTTTTTCTGATTGACCTACACTGGGTGTACTATTCGCGCTATTTTGCGCTTAGGCCTAACTTAAAGAAAATTGTTTGATTGGCGTAACATAAACAAATAGGGTCTATGTAGGACCCTTTAAGGACCCTTTAAGGGGGTACTACACCCCTCGATAAATTTGGGTCTATTTTTGCATTTTTTCTCAAAAACTAATAACACAGTGGTAACAAAAGTCATGTATATTATTGGGGCAAGGAATCCAATTACTACACTGGAATTTCAGTGACCCAAGACAAGCGGTTTGTTATTTATGATCAGAAATAAGGTACCGCTAGGGCGCCCGGGCTAGGATGTACCTCGTTTCCTATCATATATACCGAACCGCTTGTCTTGAGTCACTGAAATTGCAGTATAGTAATTGGATTTCTTGCCCCAATAATATACATAACTTTTGTTACCAGTGTGTAATTATTTTTTGAGAAAAATGCAAAAATAATCACAAATTTACCACAGGGGTGTAGTACCCCATTAACCTGTCATCTAATGTCAGTGAGTACTCTGTTTAACAAATTGTGAACATTCGTCCTTCAAAACAAGTCATGAATAGACCGAATCCTAATATTACTTCCAGATTATCTTATTAAATTGAATAAACTATAATCATAATCAGTAATCTTATCACATATTAACATAGCATACCTGTTTGAATTATATCAAATCGGGTTACAATAATAAAAGCCTTTATTCCTCCCATTATTTGAAACACGGAAATTCTGATGGAAAAGATCAGTAATTCCCTAGGGTTCTTTTTGGGCGTACACGCTACAGCGTGTACGCACCATTCTATTGTCACTTTTGACCTTTAATGGCGTATAGTATGAGATGAAACTTTCGTCACAATTTTTGTAGTCTGAAACGACGCAAGTGATATTGTGCGATGCAGTTCCGATGAAGTATTTTTATACTAATTACTCACTATAAAATCAACGATCCATTCAGTACATACAAGCTAGACACCGTACCTCACGGTGATCTTCTGATAGAAGTTATAATTATTGGAAATACTATAATCACTTTTGACCCATAGCGGATGTTGCAAAGAAATATTATGGTTGGAAGCAGCCATAAGTATTTGCACAGTACAATTGCGTCATATTGCGAGATTTGTGTCAAGGTTTTTCTCCCAATTAAAGTGTATTGGAACTTCGTTATTGTAAATTTAACGTATACTTTGCGAACATGAATGTCATTGGTACCTGTGAAGGCGCGGAGCAATCTAATGATATGCTAATTATTCTGCTATCTCCGGGGCGTAATCAGAAATGAAAACCTCAACGCGAATAGTTGAAAGGCGGAGTGATTTAATGATAATGCTAATCATAGGGGTATCTCTGGGACTATCTGAGCCGACTATCTGAAGGGCTAAGTGATACGGGTATCTCTGCGCCTAAAGGGCGGAGTAATAATATGCTATTTATAGGGGTGTCCTACAAAAAGGAGGCATTTAAACATTTTCTAGCAACCTTTTCTAACCTTTGGTGAAAATATCTTTCTTTACAGTTAGGTGTAGAAATTAACCTGTAACAACTGAAAATCAAAGATGGCACTTAACTTGAGTTTTACAACTCGAGAGATGACGTCTGAATTAAACATTGTTCTGTATAATTAGGTGTATAAATTAACTTGTAACACGAAATGTGACCTAGGACAATTGTTTACAACTCCAAAGATGACGTCTGAATTAAGATTTTTTCAAACCCTTTGTGAAAATATTGTTCTGTATAATTAGGTGTATAAATTAACTTGTAACACGGAAAGTGACCTCTTGTGACATTTTTCTAACCGTTGGTGGAAATATCGTTCTTTAGAATTAGGTGTAGGAATTAACTTGTAACAACTGAAAATCAAAGATATCATTTAAATTGAGATAGGACTATTTTTTATAATTCGAAAGATGACATCTTAATTGAGATTTTAATTACCGTGATATCATGTGACACATACATGATATCATGTGACACATACATGATGAAACGACATGGTCCATAACAGAAGGCACGATCTATAATCATCATAAGCATAGTTTAAACTTACTATTGTGTACACTCTAAGAAACTTACTATTGTGTACACTCTAAGAACAATTTTTAACACTCAAACAAATTTATACGGATATGTTACAAATCACATTCTTCCCCTTGTAACCCCCCCCATCATTATTACATGCCATGTGTAGGGATTGATTGGTGATTATTGTGACAGGATTCAGTTAAAATCCGACAAAGTAAGACAGAGCTACATTATCTAAACAATTATTGGATTAACATATTGAAAAACACTATAACGCGTTGAAGTGTTTATTCAGTGTTATCAATAACGCGTTCATCTTGCCGATATAAACATTTTGACGTGTTTTGTCGGCAACATAAACGAGATCACACTTCAATGCGTTATAGTATCTATCAATATGTTATTCCAATAATTATTCTGATAATGTATAGCTCTGTCATGCTCTGTTGTACTTTGTCAACTTTTAACTATATCTTAGTACATTACTCACCAACCAAACCCAACACATGACACGTCATAATGATCAAGTCAAAACTCATTTGTGGGGTCACAAAAGTAACATTATCATTTCTTACATATCCGTATAAACGCGTTCAAGTGCATGATTAAAAAAGTGTCAACGTTTCTATTTAGAGTCTATAGGCTGCATTCTTGCCTTATGTCACAAATTTACTATCTCGTGTAGGGCCTACTCCCGGGGGGCGCCGCAATATGAAAAGGAAAGAGGTGTAGGGCTGGCACTTTCGCACTTAGGGGCATTCGGTGAGAGCAAAATGTAAAAAATATGGGGTCATTGGGTGAGAGCATGACCTTTTTTTTAAAATGGAATCTTTGGGTGAGAGCCGAAAAAGCGCCACAGAAACCTCGAAAATTGAGTATCTAGTTCTAAATGGCTTCAAATTTCCTTGTTTTTTCAAAATAAGTAACAAAATCCAAGATAAATGAAAGTTGCTGTTCAAATTGGACTTGTAAGGTCTTTGGGTGACAGATCAAATTGAAAAATAGGGGGTCTTCGGGTGACAGAGCATGGACATAGTATGTGTTCGTAAAAAAATATGGGGTCTTTGGGTGACAGCGATGCTGAAAAGGGGGGTCTTAACAGCCCTACATACGCGTCACCTCCAAAGTTGGAGTGCCCCCCCCCCCGGGGCCTACTCCGTCTTCTGTATGTTTCAATAAAGTCGTTTCAATGTAATTAATCGAACATTGTCATACTTTCCACGTGCTCCCAATACTTATATCACATTGGTAATACCCTACACCATCGACAGTTTCCTTTGGTACGCCCATTTCCTTTTTAAGGAATTTTTATTATATGAATTTTACCTCACTGCACTACATTATAATGAAGGGCCAAATGACGGAATAACTGCAGAATACCCCGCCCAGGGTGCCTAACCCTAACCCTAATCCTAACCCTAACCCTAACGCTGTGTTCGGAGGTGAGGTGGGTATTCTGTAGTTTTACCGCTGTGAGCAATTGCAACAATTCTTTGTTTTTATTTAGAGGTGTAGAGTTTGCTCTTTCCGATATTTCATTTATAGCAGATTCCTTACAGATCTCTAGTAACAGCCTCTTAAATATGAGTTTACTTCTTTTTGACTCAGCCTGTAAATAGAAAGGGGCATATGTTAACTTGTTGATCTAATAATCTAAAGATAATAATAATGCATCTGAGAGCTTTTGTCATTTGAACGAAGATCGACGTTCGCTGTTTGAACTATTTATTGCGTACGTGCTCTCAATCAATAGAGAGATTGCGATTTCCAAACGTATCGAACGTAAGTGAAAATCAATTCAAAACCACTCTCCTGTGACGGGCTTTTGAATAGATTCCACGTACGTTCGATGCTACGTTTGGAAATCGCAATCTCACATCAGTTTAAAATTGCTTTACACGTACTTTTAGAAAGCCAATTCCCGAAGTCTCTGCCTTACGACTCTGGCAGTGTGAGGTGAATTGAAGTCTCATTTTGACTGAACTTAACACCTGTCATGGATCCATTCTGTAACTGCCCATGAGTATAAATACACAGCCGATGACATTTCAATTCAATTCAATTCAATTCAATTCGATTTAATTCAATTTAATAGTCAATTTCATATTAATAGTCCGGCAAGGCCCGCAGAGCTGGCATAGTATTTGTTCATGGGCAACTCAACCCAAACCTCCACGAGGTGTCGGATGGGTAACTCTAACTTGGGCAATGGGGAACAGGCTTGGATGTGTGGAAGGCAGCTAGCGGAGGATCATGTAAAGTTTTGGCCACGTTCTAGCCCTTCCTCGGCGGACTCAGCCTGATGTGGCTATGAAAAGACACCGTTTGGTTTTTAAACACGCCTGCATGGAAATGAAATCGCCGTATGAGTTTACAGAAAGAGACATATCATGATATACAACGTGGCATCAAGCTGATAGAAAATAACTAAGATTCGCAGTGAAGCATATGGTCGAATCCAACCAAAGGTGTCCACGGGCCAAAAATAAAAGTCCGAAATAAAAATGTCTCCACAATTTTTCCCTTTTGCCCATTGATTGATGACATATTGGCCTTATAGGAACCAAAAGTGCCATTACTAATCTTGAAAAATAAATCCAGGACGTGTGATAGTAAATGTGATATCAAAACCCAATGTTACCTACGAATACCACTAGGATGCTTTCACTATCGCAATAATAATCAACCTAAAACAAATGGAATATTCCCATTAACCATGTTAACGCTTTTTTCGTGTAATGTAGACCACATGGTGTCAGGAAAATGCTAGCTCAACCAGAAAATATTTGTTTTTATTTTTATAACGCGATCAATATGATCTTAGTCAATTTATGCTAGTTTATTTTTGAAAATGAAGTTTAGGTCAGTTTCTGTATTTTATTTATCAAATGAGTATGAATCAATTTACACATTGTATTAGAACGAGTAGGATATATGTTTTCAAGAATATTAGGAATTATACGCATACACCTAACGCTTTATACAATGAAAAGGTGAAGATACCCGGGTATTCGTAGGTAACATGAGCGATTTAACAATATCTATATTGAGTTTAGAGGTTTAAATTTTGCTATTTTGGTAATGAATTAATAAAATGGTAGTTTTAGATCTCTTTCAGATGGTACGTCCAAATGAATAAATGATATTACCTTAGATCAAAAAATGTTGATGCTTTTAGCAAGATTTTGAACACTTCATTTTGATATACAAGTAGTTAATCAGCAATTTTACATAATAAATCATTGTTGAATGAATCCGTATATGGGTAATAATAGTGTCCTGGGGTACCGCTTAAAGTTTTTGACAATTAATTTCCATTGGTAGAGACACTTCATTACACATGTCATGTATTATGCTGTATTCGTAAGTAACATTTCAGTATTTGTAGGTAAGAATTAGACTTTTGGTGGATATCACAATCAAAACTTCATTTTATAAAGCACTTTGAATGTATTATTTTCTTTATGTGCGTTTATTGATACTTTAGACCCTATCATGTATTAATAATGTCGGTTCACAGCGGTTGAAAGAGGGTTGAAGTAAGAAACAAAGGCACTAAAGTGACTTTAATTTGCTTAATTGCACACAAATCGCTTAAAACCGTTATTGCAGACTTGTGAAGTCCATCTTGGAGTCAGTTACGTCTTGTGGCCTTTCGTTTGAGGGCAACTACAATTAGCTTTATACCAGGGTCCATCACTGTGTTGTCTAGATCATGAGACAGTGAGAACAGTCGTTTTTTCCATGGTATTCGTAGGTAACCTTAGCGAAAACGTCAAAAGTTACCTTCGAATAAATCAATTTGGACACAAATTACTCAGAAACCAGAAGGTCGGTAAACATTTAAAATGAAGCACACATGACAGTTGACAAATCCAAGTATTTATCCCTTCTAATCTTCTTTGAATCTGATTTTTCTTTCAAATGAGCAGACCGTCGTCTATTTCAGTACATATTTTTCACCAATTAAGCCGTATTCAGTTTTGCATGGTGGGCATGTATGTGAATTCGCAACTTTCATTGACATATGATTTGATAGCAAACATACAGGCCTTTGTTATGTACCAATATGGGCATTGGCATGAATGGCGGTGTTTCACAATACTGTCATGATAAATCAATTGTATTCGTAGGTAACATTCGGTTACCGAAATTTACCTACGAATACTTGCTTTTATTGTTGACATCTCAGAAATATTTAAACGCAGGCTATTGAAACTTGGTAGAAATAAAGAGTGTATTACCCTGCACCTATTGCTTAACTATTGTTTACTATTCTCTCACTTTGTGGAAATGGCACAGCTTTTAACTTGTATTCGGAGGTAATGCATATTGTTTACCTAACCTAACTTTGTGCCATTTAGAATTTCTGGCAGCTAAACACAATAATAAAGATGTCCGAATGCAATGCATTTCAGTATTGGACATATCAAAGCTTGTATCAATTGCGCATTTATTAGTGATTTCCATTTTTAAAGATATATCTAGTGCTATGAAAATTGTATTCGTAGGTAATGTAAAAAATACCACTCAAAAAATTATCACAAAAAATTCATAATTATGTACAAATATGTGAAAAATTGAACAGGCAATCTTTGAATACACACCTTTCAGGAAATCAATTTAGATTCAATCCAATGACTTCTTTTCATAACTGATTTATATGTTTTTAAAAATACTTAAAGAAATATTTTGAAAAAATGGGTAAAAATAGCATGCTTTGGGGTCTCTGTGTCTAAGTTTCTCACAGAAGGGGGTCTTATTATATATGGCGCGAAGCGTATGATCAAGGCAAATAAACACAATACAAAAACGAATGCCAATTGATTAATACTTTTAAGTTATGGCCCTGAACATGCCGTGTACACTTTTCGTTGGATTCGACCATATAATGTTTTATGACTGAATTAAGATAATTATACAGGTGCAATTTGACAAAGGAGTGAGTACTGGCGCAAATAACCTTATGAGTTGAAAGCGCCATTCAAATCTACAAAAACGAAATTCATATTAAGATCTCTTTCTCTCTCTTTCCCTTTTTCAGCTGTTCGTGTTGAACATCAGCCTTATCTATTTGTTTCTCGGCGGGGAAACGTACTTAAATGCTTCCTTACCCACCATTGAACGACAGTTCAAGTTGTCGAGTTTGGAATCAGGAGTCTTGGCGATCGTGAATGATCTGGCATTAATATGTGTGATCGTTGTTGGTTCTTATTTTGGCTACAAATCCCACCGACCTCGATGGATTGCTGGAGCTGGTACATTAAGTGGTATGTGCATTAAAGGGGGTGGATAGGGTCATCGTCAATATTTGCCCTGTGTAAATGGTAAATGGAAGAGTAAAAAAATGATGGTACACTTTCAACGTGTGAATGTAATTTTCTTCCCCATCCTCCCCTCTATGATATGCACAGAAACGGTCATATCTTACAATCCTGTCCATCAAAAGTAACCAAAAATTACACAGAGGATTGCCTCAATACTCTACTCTAAACACATGTCTGTAACCAAGCAGCTGTCCAACTGACACAACAGCAAAATGCACTGATATGGAGCAGCTTCCTGGACCACATTCACAGCCCAATAATTGGCACCCAGCACAAGAAATCTGTGAGAATCGTTGAACAGATGATAATTTACAAAACGGTGCTGCTTTTTACTTTTCACGCACTTTCTTTAAGAAGAAACAGGTCTTGTTCCACACTATTCCACTTTAGTCTTTGGGAATTATCATCTGTGCAAGGTCCTCCTTTTAATATTGGGCGTAAAGCATCCAATTATATCATTATTAATTATGTTTTGGATCCAATATTTTCACACACTTGGATTCATCAAAACATAATAATGGTTATTGCTGAACCGTGATATATCATGTCATATCACACAGATGAGAACCAATAAGATTACAGGAACTTTCTCAAGTGTTCATGAATGTGTATTAATAACAATGTTTTATTCCACCATATTTTTTGCTGCAGTAATAGGAAATCTTTTGTGTACCTTACCCCACTACTTGAACAAGCCATTTGATACTAACGATTTTCTGACCAATGATAAGAATGCTTCATCAGATTTGCTGAGTAAATTTCTCTGCTCCGCTGATGATCGAAATTTAAGGATGAAAAACCAATCGTCAGAGTTTTGCCAGGTAAGCGATTCGTTTCGGGGGGGGGGGGGGGTCTTTCTCTATACCTACTTTTTGCTGTTTTTGCTACCCTAATTGGGCGCTTTTAAGGACACTTTTGCCAAATGCGCCCAATTGGGCACATGGGTGTTCACTGAAATTCCACCCTTCGACTATGCCAAAATCGCTGAAAAGGTACCCCAAACAATGGCACATCCCCGTATACCTTCAACCAGAGGGAGAGAGAGACACCCGGGATTCTTTCAGTAACTAGTCCTGGAGCATTATTGACACTTTTATTATTTGTGGCGCATAAACCTGCGCCACAAATAATAAACCGGGAGGTGGACTATACTACAGGTCCACCTTTTTTTTTGGGGGGGCTACCCTCGTGGTAGACTGCCACTGCTCATCTTGATAAATTTATATACTTGCTGGAGATATCAGCCTAAACCCACAACTCCGCCAAAGTCTACAAGCCGTCCACGAGGCCGTGAACCGAAATCCGGGACTGAAATAGCCCTGTGGTATCTGTAAGTACGCTTATAAAACTGGCAGTATTATGTGTAGCAATAATTGTGAATCAATTTTGGCGATCTTCTTGGAAAAAGAACTGGCAACCACGTCCCAAAACTGCAAAAACTGTTCCACAATGCATTGCAAACTTCCAATGTCGATTTGGCTTATTGTAAATGGCCATCTTCTTACCCAGAAAGCACTTTTCATCACCAGAAGACATGCAAACGGTACCGAAAACATCCTGGATCTCCTGTTTACGAGTCATCATTCCCTTCTTCACTCAATCAGACCACACCCAGGAATCGGTGACCACCAAGCTGTCCTTGCTGTTTTGAACACCAAAGTTGATATCCCTAAGAAGCCTGTCATTGTGGAAGAGTGTTAACGAAGAAGAATTGGGACAAAATGCAAGAGAGATTGCGGACAAATTCACTGGTACTGATCTCCCAAGAAAGAACAGTGGAGGAAACCTGGAAGTTTTTTGCGAACTCCTTAAGTGTCCTTAATTGACAAACATGTACCACACAAGACCTAGACTGGCACAAAGGTGCGCCATGGTTCACAAACAGCCTCAAGAAGAAGATTCGGAAGAAAGAGAAGTTTTATGCCCGTGCTAAATTATCTGGTAGAGAAGACCATTGGACCCAATACAAAGACTACCAAAGTATGGTAAAACAAAACCATCTGATATACCATATGCTTTGTTAGATCGAAAAGGAAAGACAACACAGTCAATGTGTGACAGTGGTCCCAGTGATAAAGGTTATGTCACCCTCACGAAGGATAATGATAAGGCCACACCATGACCGCAGAGTGTCTTCACTAGAGAAAGCATAGAACCATCTCAAATGCCAAAATTAGACCAGAATCCGTATGAAGACATGCCTGAAATTGTAGTTTCAACAGAAGGGTGACATGACATCGACAGTTCTTGTCGCAATTTCGCCATTTTTATTTTCACAGACGATTTGACTAATTCAGGCCATCTAGTAGACTTTCTTACCAATCGTTTTTGTTACCCTAACTATAGTTCGCTATAGTATCTATCAGCACCAATCATGACGGAATTATCGAAGCGGAAAATTGAAAGCGAAGGCAATTGTGTAGCTACTAACAGATATCCTACACAATCGTCCTCGCTTCCAGTATGCCGCTTCGCAAATTCCGGTTTGATTGGAGTTATCCGAGCCAAAACGCCAGAGGCCATTTATGACTCTGTATGACTTTATTTTTTGTTCAAAGGGGGAGAGAGACGTTTCTATTTCGGTGATATGGGTGGTCATTGGACAGATTTTGATCGGTGCTGGGTCTGGATGCGTAATGCCACTAACCATTACTTACATTGAAGATGCAGTGGGCAAAAGCAAAATACTTTCTTATACGGGTAATGTATAAGTTTGAGGTGAAGTTCCAGGTCTGGGCCACTCATGTATAACTGTTATAAGTATCCGCGTAATTTGACTTTCAAAATAACTCCTAGTAAGATTCAAACAATTTGTCAAATTTACCCTTAATCTGCCTAAATGAGGATTGTACACGTAAATAAAATAAATACCCTTTATAGCAAAAATATGATTATTGGTCAAAACTATAACTGGAACAATCCAAGACATTTCCCATCCAATATTTTAAAACTCATAGCGAGACCAATACTTGGACGTAAAGCATCCAATTCGATCATTATTATGTTTTGGATCCAATATTTTCACACACTTGGATTCATCAAAACAGTTTTTGCAGCTTTATTACCAAATTTGTAATTGCAGCTGTTGTGTTTTTCGGACAACTGGGTGGAGGTATCGTCGGATTTCTGGTAAGCTCCTTCACAAATTCTCTGTTTGTGGATTTTGATCGTCTGAAGCCCGAGGATATTCCAAATATACCACAGTACGATACCAGATGGATAGGCAAGTAATAATTTTGTGAGAACAAGAAAATGTGACCCAACGCTGATGACACTGATATCGGAATAAGAATAGTCGAGCAGGCACCTTTTATTCTTTTCCCTTTATATATGGGGTCAATAATTATATTGACCATGCACTTTTGGGTAATAGCCTTTTTGAAATATGGCGGGCACAAAAGGAGAGGGCGTACTTTGATTTGGGTAATCTTTTGTCAACTGAGAACCATACAAAAGAATACCCAAACCAAAGTACGCCCTCTCCTTTTGTTCCCGACATACTTAAAAAAGGCCAATGGGCTTGTCCAGAGGAGGTTTAAAGGCATTCCTACAATGCACTATGATTGGGAAATTTGATCAATATAACCTAATTTTAAAGGCAAAGTCCCCATTACCACACACAGAAAATGGTAATTTTAAAACTGCAGCCAACGAGCTAATAGTTGAGACTTATAACTTATATTTGACTTTCTTACAGGAAACATTCATATTGTCCCACTGCATTAATTTTATTCATAAGTCTCAATGTTTTGAATATTAAATAAAAGGATGAAAACACCAGATATTTGCACACAATCCTAATGCAAGGTATAGTCAACTGTGCTGCTTGTGTACAAAAGCCAGACATAGCAAGGTCAGAAACCCCATTGGGTTATGGGAATGTCTTTAAACATCCGCTGGGGCTTGTCTTAGGGGAATCTTAGAATTGGTGCTTGAAAATTTGTCACGCTAATGACGTCATAGGCCATGCCGCATTTGTAGGGGGTTAGGTTTCACTGTCTGAACAGAATTGATCATGTCTCACCTCCTTTTTCAACCAAATCGACGGTAATAACTCTTGTAGTGAGTTACCAACATTTAACCACAGATTGCAAACCTTACTTCCTGGGAACTATAAACACCACACAAGGTCATTTTATGTAACTCATTGACCCAACTGTGTATACTGCCACTAACTATATATCCTGGTGATCTGGTCACCTCATTGACAGATACTAACCTCAGGAGAGAATTCAAGTTCTGATATATTTTTTTCTGGCAGAGAAACCTGAATAATCAGTATTGTGTCTAAGATGCTTTGGTTGTACAATACGAGCCCAAATAGATCAAAGGTCGACAAACTTTTCTACGTAGTTAGCTGTAGTTTAAATTTTTAACATACTCTTGTTCAACGAACTGTCTCAAAATGTCTGTCCTGACACAGGGATGAAAAGAGTAGAGTTTGCTGTAGCCACAAAGTTTAGTTTTAAAAATATGAGGTAGAGGTAAACTGTAAAGTGGTTAACCCTTGACCTCTCACCCCGCTGAAACTAAGCATCATGATATGTGTATGGAAAACTATAATTATTAATCATATGTCATGTAGACAATTTTAAAGTAATTTTAGTATTCGTTGAAATCGGAACATGTTGAAAATTTTACACCGGTAGAAAAATTTGTTGACCTTTGAAACTGTTTGGGCTAATATCGTACAACCCTGAGGAAGCGGTTGAGTTTACAACTTGATCGGAGCAACTTGATTTTATTTACCCCTAAAAAGGGGACGTGGCCTTTGATGTAATTAATAACAACTCCGAATTTTGGCACCCCTTCTAAAACAGTTCTATACACCACAAGGAAGGTTTATGCTCAATCACTTGCTTTTATCCAGAAGTGCACGATCATGGTGACAATATTATAATTCGAGGGTTGACAAACAGAAGGTCTTAACTCACTTTTGGCTATTTTGAGATTTTGGTACCAAAATAATATGTAATACCCACAGATTTTTAAAATCATAAGCCTTAACTCAATTCAACTTCCTATTGCATCTATAGCACAATAATACTTTGTCACATCTCAATGCAAAATATAATTTTTACTAATTTTTCTCAAAAAGGCACTTTTTGAGTTAAGGCCTTCTGTTTGTCAACCCTCGAATTATGCAATTATTGACTACGGTACACCGTTAGTGTAAAGTTGCGTATGAGTAACATTTCCTTGTTTAAAATTGATGCATAACAATTTGAGGGGTCAAAATGACAGGTGATTTCTTCTCGGGGTGGGGGAAGGGGGAGGGAGCGGTCACTAGGTTGTGAGCTGTCACTGTGTTTTAATCAGTGTCTCGGAGTATAGTGTGTAAAAAAGGCCCTGTAGTAGGGCTACTTGCGCCGTTCTCAAATCCCTGGTCATTTTTACATGGATAGATTTCGTACAATTTTTTTCGCAGGTGCATGGTGGTTGGGCTTCCTCATAAATGGAATTTGTTTGTTGGTTTTCACAATCCCCATGTTCTTCTTTCCCCGAAAAATGAAAACCAACAAAATGGAAGAAGCAAATGAGCTGAGAGACGTAGCAGAAGGTGTTCTGAAAGATACAAAAGTAACGGATATTCTCCGGGCGAGCGAGGAAAAAGGACTGACGGAAGTCGCCCGTGGTAAGTAAAGTTCCACGTACAAAAATGCTGTAAACTGTAATAAAAAAACACTAGCATAGTAAGCAAAGAAAGATTAGGAAATGTAAAGCATATTTATTGCAGTGGATATATATAAGAGGATTGGTTTCATAATAGCGCCATCTCATGAAAAGCGTTTTTAGAAGACCTAAAAGGCATTTTTTAAAATTAATTTCGTATTTCAAGCGTTAATTCCCGCTGTATATAGAACTACTTTACTTGCATTCAATGCATATTAGTAAACAGTAATACAATCAAAATCAAATCCAAGTTAGTTGTGTTATTTACTCTAAGCACATACTTTTAAACAAAACAGGTGCAAAGTAAATCTAGAAAAACCGAAATTTGAAACCATTTGCAAAGTCAAGCCAATATAGGAGCCCGTCGTAGCGGGCGCCCCAAAAAGAAAGAAGAAAAAGCGGCACGTGGCCAAAGGTTTTCCAAATTTAAAAGCAAACTGGATACAATTACTTATTTTGAACCTGTATTTATGACGCTTTGCGCAAATTCGGTTTGGTCAAAACATAATTATCGACTATTAAGGATACAAAACCTGTCCTCAAATTTGATGCACGTAGCCTCATTCAAATTTTAATGCATCTTAAAGGCAAGGTCTAAGGATTCTTATTTTAGTAATAGTTTTATTCTGAGCCAAATGGAAACCTTTGTTGTTTGAAACTCAAATCTCATCGCCGATGAAAAATACACCGCGTGATGAGAATTTTCACCACCGAGCTCGTAAAAACCCTGCTCCCCATATCAATTAGTTCCACTCTGATGTCGGCTGTCGACAACAACTTCCAAATTTTCTGACCAATCAACATGAGAAATGCAATAAAATGGGTAAAAACAAGCCCAGTATTGGTCCAGTGTTTTTTGAGATATATATTTATATTATGAGAACTTGAAATGTCTGAAAACTTGTGACTTTACACACTGTATACATACAGTGGTGTAGGGGGGGGGGGAGGTCAGGGATCAAATGGGGACGGCAAAGAGTTAAGTGTCCTTAAAGCATGGAAGAAAAAGATTTTTCTTTAAAATGGGACAAAACATTGACGGGATGGGGACGATAATTTGGCTTTGCCCCTCACACCAAAATCTTGGCGACGCTGGCAGTGTCATCACCCCGATGTCTTCATGGCAGAAATCGCCATGATTGTAGGCCGAATCCATCTGTTCTTCAAAAGTCACGCATGGCCATTTTTGTTCTGACCTGTGTAATAGTTTTGAAACGCATAATCTAGCCTGGTGACTGACCTCTGTAGATGTCGGAGCCTGGTACACACCGTCATCATTCCTATATCTTCGTGTCAAAAATTGCCGTGATAGTACGGCGAATCCTCTCGTTTTTCAATAGCTACGCATGGCGATTTTGTTCGAGATAGGCCGAGCGACTCAGGCTAAGCATAGTACGACTATCATATGAGATACCATCAAGTTCTATTCTACACATTATTACGATTTGCGCATGCTCTAGTATCCCATATGGTGTTACTATTACAAGGAAATTCGATTTGTTTTGAGGTAAAACCAAGGTTTTGTTTCAAATACACTAACTTGAAATTAAATACACTAATTAGCGGCCATCACTGTTTGCTCTGGATACATTTTTACTGCATTTTTGGCGTAACGATTTTTAAATCGAAAGTTAAAATTGTGATATATTTAATTTTGAGAATTACAATTATATAAAGGAACACATTTATGATCCAGGTGCGTGTATAATAGAAAATTCGATCACACTTGTATATCACAATGCATATGTAAACTTTCTTTATCTGTTTCAACAACAGAATATTGATCACCAACGGAGCATGGAGCTTTATGAATTTTTTTTTTATAATATAGCGTGTTGACACTGTGTGGTACGTCATCTTATTTAGACTGCCTCCACCAGTTGTATACACTGCGCTATTATTATAGTACCGTGTTATGTTCCGTGACCCGAGTGTTTTCAAATGAGGGCAGCTGTCATTTTTTGTCCTGCGCCACAAAAAATCTGGTCAGTTTTTGATTTCAAAACGCACGGTTGTTTGTCAATACGCTGGCTAACGACTATCATGTTAACTTCTTTCAGCACATAATTATATTCAAAATCGGCTTCTTTATAAAGAAAAAAATACGTGAGATATTCATCATATTCTACCCCGGTATCCAAAGATTTATCGTCTGAATATCAAATCGTGCATAGCATATACACGTGTATCGATCCCGGGTATTGATTTAGTTTCCCTGCCGTGCAATATAATTATTTCCCAGGCGTTGTCACTGTGCGCTACTGCCTACAGATTTAAATGTCATTGACTATTCATTGCACTTTTTACACAGGTTTGTTGCCTATTCTGAAGCGAGTTGGTTCCAATGCGACTTTATGGTTTTTTCTCCTCTCATCCTCATGTGGACAAGCTATACTAAGTGGGAGTTTGGCTACCCAGCAAACACAAAACGTTTCCAAAACGTTTTGAATTGGTTTTTATTTGGTTTTGGTTTTTTAAAACGTTAAATACACGTTTCCAAAACGTTTTGATAAACATCGAGTTATCTGATGGCAGAATAGTTCGACCAAAACGTTATAAAAACGTTCTAATAACGTAGACCCATTGTAGACAAAATACTCACGAAAAAAGCAAATAAAATCACAATGTTCATAGATCGTTCCATTCGACTGGGGTTCCACTATATAACCAATTAGCTGGATATTAAATAATTATTTAATATTTATTATAATAAGTAGGCTATCGAATCAACAAGAGACTTGCATTTTATTTTTCTGTAATTTATTTAGGCCTACTGTACGTTATTTGCATGAATGATGACAGATATGAATAAAAACGTAAGCAAATTAAAGTAAAAAGTACCGGTAAATTTACATTGCTTTATTTTATAAATCAACTTTCAAAAGATGTAACCATGGTAACGCACGGTCTCGATTTCGTAAAATAATGAACCGGCGGTTAGTCTCGAGTCCCAGACGGCTTGTGCTCCTCGTTACTCAAGGAGCACAAGCCGGCTGGGACTAAGACTACCCACCGGTTAGTGCGGTTTGTGTGTTTCGAAATACTAGTAACAAATTGTAACCGTTTTGACCATGCATCAACGGATATATCTGTGAATCTCAATTGCTGACTGTTTACGGTGGAATTTAATAGGCCTAGCTAGCCTTTAATCATGTTTATAGATCAAAAGATAAACGTGTATAGGCCTTTGATTTTGTAGACAAGTTGCAGCTATGTTTTGGGCGAAACATGTGCGTTTTAATGGAATTACTGACATATGATTTTAGTCTGCACTGATGGCGAGCAATGGTGACTACTACACAGTACTATAGTACTAGTATCCTTGATCTCAGTGACCTTATACTTGACTAGCCTATACGTGGTTACTGCTCAACTACTATATATTAGCTGTTCAAATTTGATTCTGGTGTGGAGAAAGCGATACAATTCTACATGTATTTTTGTTGTATTTAATGATAAGTGTTCCAGCTCCAAGAGTAAAGTATAACAGCATTAAGTCTACTCATTTAGGTAAGTTTTCATTTTCAGTTTTAATTGAGGCCCTTTTATTTCTTAATTCTGTAAATTTTAATAGCATGACATGGTATAAATGTGCCATTTGTTTCTGATTATAATCATATATAATATTCACGCTAGTTGCCCATTGCAAGTCTCTTGTTGGTTTATATACTGCGCCAAAAAGTATCCTTACACTTGGAAGAAAAATAGATAGCGCATCTATTAAATAAATAAATTTACCCAAATATGGTTTAGTTTTAATTCACATGTTCAGTTCAGTTCAGTGAGTTGTAGAATTGATTTTTTCCAAGTGTAAGGATACTTTTATAATTTTAGCGCAGAATACATTTACATTAATGTATTTTAATATCACATTTAATATCCTAGCTAAGGTTGGCTTTCATATTTTGGTTATCCGAATCATGCTGCCAGCTGCCGGCAAGAATAATCGATGCAACAGGACTGGACTGGGACGCTGAACATGTCTTGATGTCGAATACATTGGGGACATGGAGTTATACATTATCTCATGGTGTACATCTTTTACTTTCATGGTTAATGTATTTCTTCATGGTTTCATGTCTTATATACTACACAAGATCGAAGTGTTAACGTCATAACCATGATAACTTGGACTACCAAAGTGATGCGGTTTATTAGCATTTGGAAAACGGTCTGATAACGTTTTCAAAACGTGTCATGCAAACGTTATTGAAACGTATTTAGAACTACGTTTTAAAAACGCAATATTGAAACGGTTTTTAAACAAAAGTGAAACGTAATATTAACGTGAAAAAAAAACGTAATCAAAACGTTTCATGCAAACGTTATTGAAACGTATTCAAAACTCCACACATTTACGTTTTTAAAACGCAATATTGAAACGTTTCTTAAACCAAAGTGAAACGATTTTTTAACGTTTTAAAAACGTATTTTGGCTAGCTGGGTAACTACCCCAAGTACTTAGTATATCAATTCAACTTAAGTGTCTCCACAGCCAGCTTAGCATTAGGTAGGTTCAAAAAGATCATCGCCACATCACCACAATGCATCTTGATTTTGCAAAAGACCGTAAAATTGGTTCCTGATGAAGCATGCAAGTTCCCATTGCGAGCATGTACACGAAGGAGTGCTTTATAGCAGCAACATCACTGGGGTTCTTAGGTTTATTTGGATGGTATTTATGGGTAACTGGTACTCATTACAACTTACAAGCTTTCAAAAATTAAGAGCTCGTAAAAGTAAGACAAAATATGGTTATGAAATTTGAAATGAAAAAGTTATTTTTGACACGGATATCACTCTAGCTTCTCTTTTGATGTTTACTGATGCATTTAGGTCTAGAACGCGACATTCAGCGCGTAAATTTCGGAAGGCTATTATAGCATAACAAAAGGGTAGTTCCTGATAGATGTACAAATCCATTAGATTTTGAAATGCGTTATTTTCACATGAAAAAACAAACAAACATCATAATCCTTTCCTGGCGCATGTGTATAAAAAGATATGTCACGGTTTGGTCTGGTTGAAAAAGGTCACATTTTACGTAAGTGCCATGTACAGCGCATTGTGTATTGGGCTATTCCAGGAAATCTACACTACCCCTGTGAAAGATTTAGCTAAAGTCTTCCACAGAGGGAGTGTGAGTTTCAAATAGAATAGGCAATTGGGTAACTTCCATTTGAAATACTCACTCCATTTGTGGAAGATAAAGGTAAAACCATAATACAGGGGGAGTATGAGTTTCAAAATGATTAACTCTGACAAATTACATTTGAAAAACATACTCCCCCTGTGTAAGATATTTCCAAAATCTTCCACAGGAGGAGTGTGGATTTTAAATGGAATAGCCCATTCTGGGATGCTGTGAAAATATTCTCTGTGGTAGACTTAGGTTGTTTTGTTTTAAAAGCAGGCTACAGATTTTTATACCCGCATGCGAAGCATGGACGGGTATATTCTTATTCTGTGGTTATCTATGCCTGTGCAACAGGGCATAGATATTCTCCTTATGCTCTTTAGTCTTCTCCTTTTCCTTCTCCTCCTTCTTCTCACGCTTCATATTAACAGGACTATCTCCAAAACTACAAGTGCCCCATGGCTCATATTTGGCACACTTAATGGCCCTACCCCATAGATGTGCCTTTTGCCCATTTTGGCCCTATAGGTCAAATGTCACGGGCCCCAGGGGCCCAAATGTAAAAATACCAATCGTGCCATTTCTCATCAAATAAAACAGCCTCATGGCCCTGAGTTGGTACACTGATAGCCCTAGGGGTACTCTATATTTACAAATATACAAGGGCCCCATATGATGGGCCCCAGGGGCCCAAATGTTAAAATATGGTGCAACAGATTTACAAGCCTAGCTCTAAAAGTACAAGATCACTAGGGCTATATGTGGCATATGTATGAGCCCTAAGTTGTAGATGTGCCTTTTGCCCGTTTTGGTCCCAGATGTACAAGGCTAGGGCCCCCATGGGCCCAAATGTTAAAACAAAGGGCTGGCTGTTTCTCAGCAAATAAAGCAGCTACAGGTTTCAGATTTGGTACACAGATATGTCTTCAGTATTACATTGTCATATGTATATATGACCCCCATATGTCACATTATATGGGCCCCAGGGCCCCAAACGCTAAAACATAGGGCCGGCCATTACTCAGTAAATAAAGCAGCTACAATGCCCAGCTTGAGTCTACTGATAGCACTTGAGAATTATATTTCAACATATGTACATGAGCCTCATAAGTCAAATATTATGGGCCCATGGCCCCAAATGTTAAAACAAAGGGCCGGCCGTTTCTCAGCAAATAAAGTAGCTACATGTTTCAGATTTGGTACACTAAATGGTCTTCAGTATTATATTGTTATTTGTATATATGAGTCCCATGTATCACACAATATGGGCCTCAGGGCCCCAAACCCTAAAACATAGGGCCGGCCGTTACTCAGTAAATATAGGAGCTGCAATGGCCAGCTTTAGTCTACTGATAGAACTAGAGAATTATACTTGAACATATGTACATGAGCCTCATAAGTCAAATACAATGGGCCCCAGGGCCCCAAATGTTAAAACAAAGGGCCAGCCGTTTCTCATCATATAAAGCAGCTTAGGGCTCAGAGTTTGTACACAGATTGCTCCTGAGAACTACATTGTTATATGTACATATGAGCCCCATATATCACATAATATGGGCCCCAGGGCCCCAAACGCTAAAACATAGGGCCCGACATAGGGCCGGCCGTTACTCGGTAAATAAAGCAGCTAGTCAGCTACAATGCCCTGCGTTGGTATACTAATGCATTTTTTCTGAAGTTGATATTCCAGAGCGCTAATACCCGTTTAGGGGCTGTGCAATAATTCATATGAGCCCGGGGGGGGAAATTTTTCTAACGGCTCGCCAAAAATCACTTGCCCCCCCCCCCGGCCTGCCAAAAATCGCTTGCCCCCCCTCTCGGCCCGCCAAAATTCTTTGCCCCCCCTTACACATGCCAAATTTTGGGGATCCCAACTTGTAAACCTTAAATGGTCTAGGTATATGTTGCGAGCGCAGCAAGCAGGAAAATTTGCATATTAAAGCATTTCCGTACGGTTTTTCTAAGCATCCATGAATGTGTGCCAAAATCACTTGCCCCCCCCCTCGGCTGGCCAAAAATTGCTTGCCCCTCCCCTTTCGGCTCGCCAAAAATGTTTGCCCCCGACCCCCCAATTTTACCCTCCCCAGGGCTCGTAATTATTACAGCCCCTTAGGGACGCACCATTTGATATTATGGGGGGGCGGGGCTAGGGAGTTTGGGTCAGGCAGATTTTTTTTTTTCGGCCGCCGAAGGCAGCGAAATTTTTTTCCCCTGCCTTAGGAGGCAAAATTTTGTTGTTGTCTTTTTAAGTTGTCTTTTTCAATTTTAATGTATACCTTTATACAGAGCTGGGTAGGGGAAATTTTTTTTTTGCTCATCAGTGAGGCAAATTTTTTGTTTATTCATCAGTGAGGTAATTTTTTTTTACTCATCAGAGAGGCAAAACTTCTTTTTTCAAAAAACTCCCTAGCACCTCCCCCCCGATAATATCTATTGGTGCGTCCCTTGCATGGTTGTATGGTATTAAAATACTGAACATAAAGTTGAATTTTATACTACATCGCTGAACGATAGCGATTACTTTTTAGCCAATAGGCTGAGAGGTTTTTTGTTGTGTTGAGAATAACGCGCTATCTTACTCGTCTCAATACCAATCGTTCGTCGCTTAGCGATTGAGTATAATACAGGTCACGCGGCTCTGGACGCCGGGTTCTGACCAGTTCCGACCAGATTTGCAGCGTAAACAAAAACATTGAACGTGGCGTGGGAAAGCGATTAAAATCAACGACACGCGGATCGTATTCGGGATCGTATATAAATCTCATCATCTGCATCATCATCTCGAATCTTGGATATTTATTTGTTTGTTTGTTGGAAAATACACTTTAGCCTGATTGAGAAGTCTATTTTTGGAGTCGGGTCCTGCTTCACATTCAGCCCAGAGCAACGGATTTCAAAACTGAAGTTGTCTGATTGATCTGCTGGTAGCCGGCCGGCTCGCGGCTGATGATACCGAGTAAAACGGTGGATGAAGTTGTTCCACATAGACACGAGTAACAGAGTGAGTATACATTGAAATTCTTTTCTTTAAATTGTACCGGGAAATTGTATTTATTTTGCCGTAAATATGTTTTTGCAACGAAGAATGTTACCAAACGTTTCGGCGTTAAGTTTTTAGTTTATTTGATAACGACAGATCGGCCAGAATTAGATTGCAAAACGAATGAAATTGATGATTTTGGGGGGATTTTTGCTCGGAAAATGGACGTGTCTTGTGGCATTTAGCTCGTTCACGTAGCGGTTTGACTACAATACATTGTAGTACTTTAACAGAAGCTGGATCTTGGTAGTACAACCTAGAATATTTTCTCAATTTAAATTTTATACTTTCTAGTAGTAGGCCTAGATGATAAATACCTAAAAGAAATCACCATAATAGCTCCCTGTACTAGGATTTTGGTTAGTCCGAATAATCAGACCCAGAACAAAATATTAATTTCTGACATGATCGTGTACTGGATTTTGGTGTGATGGGGCAAAGCCAAATTTTCATCCCCATAGTGTCAATTTTTTGTCCCATTTGTAAGTCATTTTAAAGACACTTTACTCTTTGCATTGCTGCCCCATTTTATTTCTGGGGGTGGGCCCCTCTGTGATTTGCTCATTCAGACATGACATCCGAGGGGCCTCAACTTTATGTGCCTACCGGCCTCGCGAAGCAGGTACTGTATAAAGCGGTGCAAAATGTTATTTAACAAAACAGGGGGGTCATTGGGTACAAATAAAAATGTAAAATAGGTTCAATGGATATAATATTTTTAAAAAAGGGGTCAGTGGGTATAAACATTTTTAAGCAGGGGCCATCGGGTAGAGAATTTTGAATTGAAAAACTGGAGCAAAATTCTATTTTCTTGTTTCAAATTTTCAGTAGAAATTTGTTGAAATAAGAGAATTTGAAAGTTTCGGCATTATTTTGTGGCATTTTGATGATACTATTCTAGGAAAAAATGGGGGGTCATTGGGGTAGCCGCAACTACAGTACAAAGAGTTAGGGCACAGCACACCATGTGATATCGGGGGGCGGGGGTGGGAATTTTTTGAAAATACAAACTTTGCCCACTAGTGAGACAAAATAAATTTTTTAGGTATAGGCCAACATTAAAATGAAATAAAAAGATCCAGCTGACCCACGCTCCCAGATGCCCCTTCCTGAATCTAATGTTGCATAGCTATTTTGCTCATCTGATTTGGAAGATCATATTCATCAAGTTGTTTATGTTGTCATCATATGTATAGGCTACTAAGGCCGTATAAAATTAATGTTTTGGTTCTCGTCCAGAGGATTTTCATGAATTGTAAAATTAGCATTGTCAGTAGTTTACGGTCTTCTCCAACAGTGCTCGAGGAAACGATGAGGCCCTTTTTTTTTTTTTCAAATGTGAGATTCTGAGGATAAACCCCTAGAGTACCACAAAAAGACTTGGAAGTGATGCTTGTTCTCTAATAAACTTATGTATGAAGATTTCATAAATCATTCCAAAGTCTAAAAAATTGAAAAATCTAAATAAAAAAAAAAGAAATCTGACAAATCCCAGAAATTGAGGAAGGGAGGGGACGAGAACCTAAATATTAATTTTACGCGGCCTAACATACAATGTACACGTATTTTAAAAGCAAAAACTAAGACATTTTGCACAAATCTGTAATTTCTGTACTTATGTTAAAGTAGAGAAATGATCTAGGCCTACATGTATTTGAATAGGACTTCCAATTTGTCAATAATGCCATTTTCTTCATTTTTGCTGTTAAATTCTTTCATTTTAGGGGGTACTACATGTACACCCCTGGTCAATTTTGTGCCAATTTTTTGCATTTTTCTCAAAAATGATAGTGCATTGGTGACAAGTAAGATATGTATATTATAGGGGCAAGGACTACAACTACTGCATTTGGCAGGGGTGTGTACCCCCGGGGTGTGTACCCCTTAAAAATTCCTAATGACAATTTAAATAACTTATTTCACTTTTAGTTTTAGGTAATTAACAAACAAATTTCATTTTTTTAAAGACCCAGTGATCCCAGCGAAAGTGTAAAAAAATGAAATTGTTTATAAATTGCTTAGTGAAAGATACAGTCATTCAAATTGTCATTTGGTATTTTTGAAATGAAAAATTTGGCAACAAACAAAGAAAACAGTGCTCCAATTATTATTATCGAAGTTAAAGCCCCATTCGAATACATGTTGCTGATTTAGATACTGTCAGTATCTAAATTACAGGTTCATTTAAATTCCTTATTTTTTTTCTTAAATACACGGCTTTCGGCTGAACAAATAGCAGGCTATGTTTACATTTATGATAATGACAAATGTACCAAAATCTGAATTTTGATGAGCAAATCACTGAATGGGTTGTTTCTTCTGGTCCTTGCAAAATTTCCCACGAGTGCAGTAAAAGTGCCAGTAATCATGATTATGATTTAATACCCTTTTACTAACCCTGACCTCTCACAACTCACTACCACTGCACTGCTAGTGTGTTTAGAATATGTTTATGAACATGGATTAATAATTTCACTGGAATATTTGACAAGTTTATGGCCAAACCCCCAAATCACGTAATTTCCACTTTTTTATGCGGCAATTTTGGGCAAAATTTTCCAATTTTGCCCCCCCCTGAAATTCACTATGCCCCCCGAAAAATTTCTGTCATGCCACTGGGTATTTACATCGATTCTGCGATAAAAAATAAAAAGGCCCCTCCTCCTTTTTCAAAAACCCGGACGTGAAACATGTTTTTTATTTTACTTGGCCTTATTTCTGATGGTCATTTTCATCACTTTTAAAACAAGGTCCATTGGTCATGGTCAAAAACTCTGGCAATTTTTTGAGTGGGGTTCAAGGTCATATACTGAGGTCAAAGGTCAATCTGAGGTCAAATTACAAAAACTGTCGTATGGGCATGAAACTTGGTGGGTACAGTCAACATTTAGCGCCAAATTTTTGGAAGGTCATTTTGAGGTCATCCAGGGTCACCAAGGGGTCATTTGAGGTCAAATTGCTAAAAATTGTATGGGCTTGAAACTTGGTGGGTGCAGTCAACATTTAGAGCCAAATTTTTGGAAGGTCATTCGGGGTCATCTGAGGGCAAGTTAATAAAATTGGTTGTATGGGCTTGAAACTTGATGGGTATTAGTCAACATGTAGAGCCAAATTTTTGGAAGGTCATTTTTGGGTCATCCTGGGTCACCAAGGGGTCATCTGAGGTCGTATTAATAAGATTGGTCGTATGGGTTTGAAACTTGGTGGGTACAGTCAATATTTAGAGCCAAATTTTTGGAAGGTCATTTTCAGGTCATCCGGGGTCATCTGAGGTCAAATTGCTAACAATTGTCGTATGGCCTTGAAACTTGGTGGGTGCAGTCAACATTGAAAGTCAAATTTTTGGAAGGTCATTTCGGGGTCATCTGAGGTCAAGTTAATAAAAGTAGAGCCAAATTTTTGGGAGGTTATTTTGGAGGCATCCGGGTTCACCAAGGGGTCATCTGAGGTCAAATTAATAACATAAGTCGTATGGGTTTGAAACTTTGTGGGTACAGTCAACATTTAGAGCCAAATATTTGGAATGTCATTTTGAGGTCATCCAGGGTCATCTGAGGTCAAATTGCTAGCAATTGTCGTATGGGTTTGAAACTTAGGGGGTGCAGTCAACATTTAGAGCCAAATGTTTGGAAGGTCATTTCGGGGCCATCTGAGGTCAAGTTAATAAAATTGGTCGTATGGGCTTGAAACTTGGTGGGTACAGTCAACATATAGAGCCAAATTTTTGGAAGATCATTTTTTGGGTCATCCGGGTTCACCAAGGGGTCATCTGAGGTCAAATTAATAACATAAGTTGTATGGGTTTGAAACTTTGTGGGTACAGTCAACATTTAGAGCCAAATATTTGGAAGGTCATTTTGAGGTCATCCAGGGTCATCTGAGGTCAAATTGCTAGCAATTGTCGTATGGGCTTGAAACTTCGTGGGTGCAGTCAATATTTAGAGCCAAATGTTTGGAAGGTCATTTCGGGGTCATCTGAGGTCAAGTTAATGAAATTGGTCATATGGGCTTGAAACTTGGTGGGTACAGTCAACATGTAGAGCCAAATTTTTGGAAGATCATTTTGGGGTCATCCGGGTTCACCAAGGGGTCATCTGAGGTCAAATTAATAACATAAGTCGTATTTGTTTGAAACTTTGTGGGTACAGTCAACATTTAGAGCCAAATATTTGGAAGGTCATTTTGAGGTCATCCAGAGTCATCTGAGGTCAAATTGCTAGCAATTGTATGGGCTTGAAACTTGGTGGGTGCAGTCAACATTTAGAGCCAAATTTTTGGAAGGTCATTTTCGGGGTCATCTGAGGTCATATGGGCTTGAAACTTGGTGGGTAGTTCTAGTTCTAGTTGAATACTTCTCAACACCTTATTAGGGCCAAGCGAGAAGGACTCTGGAACCTAGAGACAGTCAACATTTAGAGCCAAGATTTTGGAAGGTCATTTTGGGGTCATCTGGGGTCACCAAGGGGTCATCTGAGATCAAATTAATAAAAATTGGTCAGATGTGCTTGAAACTTGGTAGGAACAGTCAACATTTAGAGTCAAATTTTAGAAGGTCATTTTGGGGTCATCTGCAGGGACTGCCTTTTATGAAAGTTGCAACTTTTCTACATGTTTATGGAATTCCCTATACACTATTTGAATCTTATTTATGTGACTATTATAATACTTTTTTGCCCATATTTTTGTTTGTTTACCACTCTGACTTTTAGCGCTATAAGATATGTACACATTTAAATCGCCCCATGGTGGAGGCATTAACATTTTTGATTTCCAGACTTTAAATAATTCGCTAATGAAAAATATTTCTCAACTTTCTTAAGCACATGTATCATAATTAAAGGGCTATATATCATAGTTTTGATTGCACCATTTTTCAATTCCGATTACATTTTGTTACAATCAACTCGCAAATGTACCCATGGATGGAGGATATTTCAAGCCACAGTAGAAATATCGATTATTTTCCCTGGATTTATATTACAAATCAAGTACATGTACTGAGATGGACACTTTGGCAGTGCTCAGCAAGTGAAAAAAGTTGAAAATCGAAACAGATATTTTGACAAAACTGTAATCCACACGATGTGCCTTGGAGGTGGGCAAATCTTTCTTTAGCAAACTATATTTAGTTTGAAACGCTAAAAAGTTAATTCCAAAAAAGGTCACGGGCGAATTTTTGGCCTAGATACAAATCAGAAATTCATGCCTAATTTTAACACTGGGTTTTTGTAAATAAGGTATATATCCAAGTGATATAAAGTGATTAAACATGTACATCTATCAATCGACCTTTAGCATGACAATACAAAACAATAGAGGATGGTCACTGGCGTACTGAGGGTATTGACCATGACCTGTTACAAATACAACACATTTCAAATTTATATTGTATCATTTCTCAAGTTTTCAGTATGCCTTCGAAAGACAGAAAGAAAAGAGATGAAAGAAGAAGGAAGCGAGAGGAGAAGAAACGCAAGGTAAGTATCACTTTTAGTCCAGTACAGAGTAAATTTGTAAATGCACCAATCCTCTTCGCTTTTATTAGCCTTGGTTCAAGGCATCAGACTGATTTTCTATCTCACTCTCTTCTTGAAAAAAAATTGTTTCTAAAGTTTATACACAATGGTCTATGGTTCTATTTAAGTATTGTGTCTTGTTTCAGCTTTTCACAGCAAACTATGCTAGACCAACTGTACATGTGTGTTGTGTAAGATTCTGGTGTAGGCCTACCCTGCACTATATGAATATATTTTAAACAAAAGGTAATCTGCAGTAATCCTTTTTATTAATTTTTATTAAATCAGCCAGTTTATTCTCATTAATTACATATACAAAGACAAATAATAATACATGAATAAAATAAATAGCAACAATAAAATACATATAGAAATACAAACTGGCAGTGTAAAATCTAGGACACGGAGATACCCGACCAGCGAGTCTCCGGCAAGATAAAATATTTTAAAAAAAACACAAATGTTAAAAGACATTATAGTTTAAACAGTGGTGGACCAATCCATGATGGTTCGGATTTGGAACAATATATACTAAAAGATGTGCACAGGACGATTTTCATAAGATTATTCCGAACGTTCTTAAAAGTTTGAGTTGTACCAGAGAGATGTATAAGTGACTTAAGGCCAGAGTAATGGAAGACACATTCGTCCACGACCGAATTTGAGATTTTTTGATATTTATCAACACTAAGATGTATTCTATCACTTGAAACTGATAAAATACAAGTTGCTAATATTTATTCGTATTTTTTCCTTGATTTATTTCACTCTTTTCAACTCTAAAAAGTCACATGGCTCAAGACAGCTTAGTAAATTGGCGGGAAATAATGAGTCAGAAATGCGCTGAATGCGAAATATTGTGACTACGCTGCCATGATTCGCTGTCAAGACGCAAGCGCAACTCTGCCAGTATGTACAACGCAGTCAAGGCGCATTCGGTATGTTGTTAACGCCAGCAAATGTGGTGTAAACAAATCAAAAATTTGCAGTCAAAATGCCACTTAGATTTTTTAATTATTTTGAATTTTAGCGCACTGAAAGCAGAGATTATAGATTCAAAAAAAAAAAAAGATGCATATTTAGACCATGCACCAGATACAGCTTTTACAAGTGTGAAAGTCTTACTGTTTTAAAATTTAAGGACGTTTTGTGCATAATTTTGTCATTTTTTACTAAAACGTCGATTTCTCAGAGTTCACTTTTGACAATATTATGCGATTTTTGTGACAAGATAACCAAAATATGCAAGCAAAGGGTAAACTTTTTGCACTATCCTTTAGAGTACATCAAAGTCTAGGGAAGGTTTTTTATTTTTCAAAATATTTGTTTTAAACAAAAATATACACCATTATGTGCAATTTTTAGCTTAATAGAGTGACAAAATAGCATTTTTCACATGTTTTTTAAATAATTAAAAAAAAGAGACGAATTTAAAAAAAATAAAAAACCTTCCCTAAGTTCGTGGTCTCTTCTTCATGAAAAGCTAACTGAATTATTTTTACTTCGAACGGATTTTTTTCTAAGTTGTCAAAAAAAAATTGGGGTAAAAAAGTTTTGTGATTTTTTCAAAAACTTGAGATTTTTTAACAAATCTGACGTCACCATGGGATTCCTTGACTCATTTCCTTTCCAAAAATATATAGTTTTATATACTTTGGACATACAATTCAGAAATAATGAAGCTCGAAAAGGTCCATGTTCTCTCCCATTACACTGCCCTTAAGAGTAGATGTATTTTCAGGAGATAGGTAACCTCTACTACCAATTTCAAAAGCATGAATATTGACTTTGAGCCCTTTTTCAGTAAGATCATTAACAAGACTTGCATATTGTCGAGTTTCCTCTGATGGGCATCAACAATGTTTGTTTCGAAGGGTATGGTTAACGTAAGGTACTAATATACTTGTTTATTTCTGGTTTTTTTTTCATATCAATCTGATGTTTTGTATGTGATCAACCCTGGTTTATGGTAATCCGGTTATCATCGCTACTTACCAAACAATATCTGACGAATACATCCTTCATTGTTGATGAAATCGGGACATTATGAATTATACTTTGCTTATTGTAAACCAACATTAATGGTAATGTATATCATCCACCCATCTAACACTATCTTACCACCATAATATTCCATTTTACCCACTGGTTAACCTTCTTCCACTTGTAATCCGTTAATTCACTCGCCTATCCACATGTGCTCAAACATTTGACAATGTCAAATAAACATTTCACACTGCCTTAATGATGCACCTGTTAACCAACCAATCCATTTCACATCCAACTACCCATGTACTCTATTTTGTTCTCATTGTTCTATCTGTGTTTGAATCCCATTTCTTATGACTAATCCACTTATTTGTCATCTTAATAATGTACCATCGCTGTGTTATACTCTTCCTCCCCATACATAATATATTCATTGATCCACTCTTAACTTACCCAATGTTCTTTCACCACTTTCTTTTCCTAACTTACCTGGCATTCTTACACCATTTTTAATTTCTTAACTTACATGGAATTTTTTCTCCACTTTCTTTTCCCAACTTATCTGGTGTTATTTCACCACTTTCTTTTCCCAACTTATCTGGTGTTATTTCACCACTTTCTTTTCCCAACTTATTTGGTGTTATTTCACCACTTTCTTTTCCCAACTTATCTGGTGTTATTTCACCACTTTCTTTTCCCAACTTATCTGGTGTTATTTCACCACTTTCTATTCCCAACTTATCTGGTGTTATTTCACCACTTTCTTTTCAACTTATCTGGTGGTATGTCACCACTTTCTTTTCCTAACTTGCCTGGTTTTCTTTTACCACTTTCTATTCATAACTTACATGGTGTTCTTTCACCACATTCCTTTTTCTAACTTGCTTGGTGTTCTTCACCACTTTCCTCTATAACCTCCTGTAACCTCGGTTCAGGAGGATGATACAGAATTGCATACAGAATCTCATACAGAATCTCAAGCAAAGAATGAATGTGAAGTGATACCTCCTGTACCTTCGGGTGAGGTGCGTGATACAGAAATTCCTACAGAATGCCTTACTGAATCGCAAGCAAAGAATGAACGTGAAGTGGTTCTTCCTGTCCCTTGGGTCAGGAAAGTGATACAGAATGCCAATCAAACAATAAATGCAATGAATCTGCAAATCAAACGTCAATGAATGTTCTTTCTGTAATTGAATCGACAGATCAACCTTCTACACATGCTATCAGAGATGCACACAGAGATGAGACAAGTTCATTACATACTATAGCTAGTATTGAAAGGTCAGTACCAAGTGTTATTTCTAATCCATGTATAGATCAAGACAAGTCTGGTCAAAGTGTATCAGAAATTATGGGCCTTACTACAGGCATGCAGTGCAAGTTTACAAATAAATTAAATAATTCCAGTGATAATGATCAGCCAGGTTGTTCGTTTTGGAGAGAATATGATACTAAGAAAGCAAAATGTCAAGCCAGGAGTAAAAGATATTATGCCAAACACAAAGAGAGAATACTAGAAAAGAGAAGAGCGCATTACATGGCAAACAGGTCATCCTTACTGAAAAATAGAAAAGACCACCATACCTCAAACAGACCATCTGTACTGAAAAATAAAAAAGACCACTATACCTCAAACAGACCATCTGTACTGAAAAATAAAAAAGACCACTATAGCTCAAACAGACCATCTGTACTGAAAAATAGAAAAGACAGGTACAAAACAAACAAGTCATTGATACTGAACAGCAAAAAAGGCTATTACAAATCAAACAGATCATCCATATTGAAAACCAGAAAAGAGAACTACACAAAAAACAATGATACAATACTGGAAAAGAAAAGGATGAATTACATTAGAAACAAAGCTTTGATGTTGATTAAAAGGAGCATATACTACTTGAGAAATAGAGATGCAATTTTGAACCAAAGGAGAGAAGCCTATCAAGAACCTGAAAGAAGAGCTAGACAAATCCAACAAACTAAAACCTCTCACGAATCTTCTAGAAGTGACATTGCAAAGGTTGTTCTGAAATTTAAGACTGAAATCAAAAATGAAAAGCCAATCTACGCATGTCTTATATGCAATCGTTCATTATTCAGAAATCAAGTTGTATCATTCAACAAAGCAAAGTATAACAAAACTACCTTGTTATCAGCACTGCCATCCAATGCTACTTATGAAACACTCCCAACTGTTGCATGGATTTGTAAAACATGTCACAATAACATCAAACAGAATGTAGTGCCACGTTTATCACAAGCCAATAACCTAGAACTGTGTCCACAACCTGCAGAATTGTCAGAACTTAACATCCTTGAAAGACACTTGATTGCACCTGTGATTCCTTTCATGAAATTAGTTCCTTTATACAAAGGTTGTCAGAAAGGTATCCATGGTCAGGTTGTTTGTGTGAAATCTGATGTAGATAGTACAGCAAAAGCATTGCCACGTCTTCCCAATGATGACAGTATCGTTCGAGTCAAACTGAAACGTAAATTGCAATACAAAGGTCACGTTATGTACAAGCAAGTTTGTCCCAGTAAGATCAGAACAGCTCTCAATGTACTGAAGCAAATAAATCCAGTGTTTGAAGACATTGATATAGATGCTAATCAATTGGATGCAATTGACAATGATCCAATCATAGCTACTGAACATACTGAAAGCTTGGAATCAGAAAATGACAATATTATTAACTTGGAACCAAATCAGATTGCAGACCTCACAGATCAACAAGAACCTTCAGAAATAGCAACAGAAAATATCCATGATGAGATCAATGATACTATTAGTACGACTGCATCTATCATAACAAATGAACTTGAAGAACCTGTTGATATGGAAATCAGTGACTCTGAAATTGAAGAACCTTTTGATATGGATATAAGTGACTCTGAACTTGAAGATGACATTTCTGAATCAGTGCATAATAGAAATGATGAAAACAAAGATGAAGATTTAACCGAAACTGCATCCACAGAAACCCATGAACCCGAGATTGATAATACAAGACATCAAGATCAATCTGAAAATGCAAATGAGGAAGTCTGTGAAACTAATCAGAATAACAGTGAAAATGATCATGACGATGTCAATGAGGAAAACTGTGCAACAGATCATAATGACAGTGAAAATGATGATGCCAATGTCAATGAGGAAAACAGTGAAACAAATCAGAATGACAGTGACAATGATGATGATATCACTCACACATCGGTTCCACTCATATCATGTTTGCAGCCAGTTGACTTTACACAATATGTGGCAGATCACCTTGATGATTCCATACTTAGTCTTGCACCTGCAGAAGGCAACAGACCTATCAGTGTTCTCAATGTAGAAGCAGAAGCATTCCCAGTTCAATTTCCTGATGGCAAGAATACATACAAAGAACAAAGAAATCCAAAGGTTTCTCCAAGCAGATATTTCAATGCACATCTTTTTTCGTCAGATACTCGCTTTGCTAGTGATCCACAGTATATTTTCTTTGCTCAATATGCCACAGAATTGAACATGATAACATCTCAGATTTCAATTGCTATGAGACAAGGCCATACCAAAACTCCTGATGGAAAAGCGATCACACCTGACATGCTTGCAGACAAAGATCAAGTCAAACAAATGATTGAAAGAGATTCAGCATTTCGATATTTGAGACAAATAAGAGGAACACCATCTTATTGGGATGCAACTCTCAAAGATTTATTTGCAATGATTCGACAAATTGGCATTCCCACATGGTTTCTAACCTTTAGTGCTGCTGACCGTAGATGGATTGAAATTGACAATGCAATTCTTGAACAGCAAGGCAAACAACCTCTTACACCAGAAGAGCACAAAGATATGGATTGGAATACACATTGTGAACACATCTATTCAAACACAGTAACCCCTGCTAGAATGTTTGAGCACAGAGTAAAAAAGTACATCAAAGATATCCTTAAATCACCTGCTGAACCTATTGGCAAAGTTGTTGACTATTTTTATCGTACAGAATTCCAGCAGAGAGGTTGGCCACACATTCATATGCTAGTTTGGGTAGAAGATGCTCCTGATGTATATGATGTATCAGATTGTGACATTGTTGAATTTGTTGACAAATATGTATCATGTGAATTACCATCTGAAGATGATGATCCAGAACTCCATGAAATTGTCAAATCATGCCAAATGCATAGCAAGAATCATACCAAGTCTTGTCGCAAAACAGGCAAAACATGTAGATTCAACTTTCCAAAACCACCTTCAGAACAAACTTTCATAGCTAGAAACCTAGATACATATGATGATTCAGATGATAATGAAGATGAAAGTAATGATGACACTCCTGATGAATTACATGTACTTGATGATCAAGGAGAGGCAGATGCAACAATTGAAGCTAAAGAATTGATCCAGAAAATACATGATACTCTGACTGACCCAGATATACAAATCACAGAAAAGACATCTGTTACTGAAATCTTTGATGCTGCAAATGTTTCTCAAGCAGAACTAGAAATGGCACTTTTAACACTCGCATCACGATCTACCATCTATCTGAAAAGAAAACCTGCAGCAGTTTTGATCAATAACTACAATCCTCACCTGATACGTGCTTGGAATGGCAATATGGACATTCAACTTGTACTTGATGCTTATAGTTGTATCAAATATATCATGTCGTATTTAACCAAATCTGAACGTCAAGTAGGTGATCTGTTGAAAAATGCACAGAAAGAAGCCAGACAAGACAATAGTGATGCTATTACAGAGCTGAGAAAAATTGGAAATGTATATCTACACAGTCGAGAGTTAAGTGTTATGGAAAGTATATACAGAGTATGTAGCATGCACTTGAAAGATTGTACAAGAGAAGTCATTTTGTACAGACAGATCCAGATGGTCAAAGAATATCACTGCCACTATCTCTGATGCAAAATAAAGACCCCACAGAGCCAGTATGGATGACAAATTTGCTTGAAAAGTATTATGGCAGACCTGACATGCCCAATTTCAATGACATGTGCTTGGCAACATTTGCATCCAAGTTTCGCTTTGCATCATCAAAAACTGGAAACAGAGCTAGTAATGATGAATCGGATGAAGAGGAAGAAAGTTCAAGAAATACAAGCAGAAAGTATGATCTTGAGTATCTAGGCAGAGATCTTGGAATTGCAATAGAACGTGTAGGCAAACCTGCAATTGTACGCTATCCAAAGATAAAGCTTGAAAAAGATCCTGAAAAGTACTATATGAACATCATACGCATGTACTTGCCACATCGTAACATTGAGCTCAAGCCAGAAGATTTTGAAAGCTTTGCATTGTACTATCACACTGGTTGTGTTAGAACACCTGAAGGTGTGAAATCTGTCAAACAAGTCATCAAAGACAACATGAAGAAATATGAACCTATCAATGACAAAATAGATACTGCATGGAATGAATTGCAAAATGCAAATGATAATCTTGAAGATGCATGGGCTGCATTAGCACCACAAGCTGAACAGCAACGTCTTGATGATCTTGAAGACAAAATCATGTTAAACAATGAATCTGATGATGATTTCAATGAAATTGAAATTCCTGAATTGCAAGCAAATCCATCCAACAAATGCAATGATAACCTATATCGATCACCAGTTGAAACAATAAGATCAGTTCCCTCAGATGACCAAGTTGCATCAATGATCAGAGCTCTCAATGATAAACAGTTACAGCTTTTCAAGTATGTCCACCAATGGTGTATGAAAAAATGAATGGTGAAAACCCAGAACCTTTCAGAATATTTCTCACTGGTGGAGCTGGCACAGGCAAATCTCATGTAACAAGATGTATCAGATATCATGCAGAGAAAATCTTTGACACCTTACGTGAAACACAACAAGAAAAGACAGTACTGGTTGTTGCACACCTTGGCACAGCTGCTTTCAATGTTGAAGGACAAACAATTTGTTCTGCTCTGAATATCAGTATCCATGCTACTAAAGATTACAAACCACTTAGAGAAGAGTCACTCAATACTATGCGTACGAAGTTGCAACACTTGCAGTTACTGATCATAGATGAGATCTCAATGGTTAGCAAAAAGCAGTTACAATACATTCACGGTAGACTACAGCAAATTAAGCGAGCTTCAGATCGTGCATTCTTTGGCAATATTTCAGTATTAGCTGTCGGAGATTTCTATCAAATACCACCCATCAATTCCACTTCATTATGTGTACCTGATGATAATCCATTGAATGACATGTGGACTGACAATTTCCAAGTCTGTGAACTCACACAAATCATGCGTCAACAAGATGATCTTGAATTTGCACAACTTCTTAATCGCTTACGTTCAAGAAAAAAAGGTGATGCTATAAATCCAGATGATAATAGGAAGCTTTTGTCACGAACACTTGAATCTGAAACAAATTTGACTCCACCAAAGGAAGCACTTCATATCTATGCATTCAATAAAGATGTTGACAAACATAACCAAACAATGCTAGAATCTCTTCCAAGTCAAAAACCACCATCCTTGCTCTTGATATCAAAGAACGTGCAGGACAAAGTCAAACCAGGAAAATACCATACAAGTCTGAAGAAATTGGTAAAACAGTGCTGCAATCTCAACTATGCTTAGCAGTGGAAGCTAGAGTAATGCTTACAACAAATCTAGATGTACCTGACGGTCTTTGCAATGGAGTCACTGGCACAGTCAAATCGATCCTACCTGATGATGCAAACAATCAACCAAGTGCTATCTATGTACAATTTGATAATGCAAAGTGTGGTGCAAATGCAAGACAAAAAGCCCTCTACCAAATGAATATGCTAGCTGTGTTGTCATAAAACCGCATAAAGAAAGCATTGAAATACATGATGAATATGGCCATCAAACTAGAATACGGAAGCAATATCCACTGAAACTAGCCTGGGCAATCACTATGCACAAGGTACAAGGACAGTCAACAGATCAAGCAGTTATTTCGTTGAAAGGAATAAAAGCATGCATGGCCTATGTTGCAATTAGTCGTGTCACACACCTCACTGGTCTATATCTCTCAGACTATGATCCAAAGAGAATTTTCTGTAATGAAACACTTCAGCAGCACTTATCAAATATGTTACCATGTGACCTTTCAGTTGCTAACCCGATTCTGCACACCAATCACAGAGAACAATTTATAATAGTTCATCACAATGTACAAAGTCTTCCCAAACACATTGATGATATCAAATGTGACTTTGAAATCAGGAAAGCTCATATCATAGCCCTATCAGAAACATGGTTGAGTACTGATCATAACATGAGTAACTATGAAATACCTGCATATCAACTTGTTGCCATGAGAAAACAACCTGAACATGCTAAAGGCAGAGGTACTGCAATGTATATTCATGAGAGTGTTTCATTTACTGCACTACCACTTGAAGTAGATGAATGTGATATTCTTGCTATAAGAACCAATGCCAACCCATCTATTGTTATCATGACAGTCTACAAGCCAGTCAGTACCAGCATTACAGTTCTTTCCGATGTGCTAAACAACTTGTGCACCCAGATAGAGATGCTAGATGTTGATTATGTTGTTATTTTGGGCGATTTCAATCATGATCTACTGAAGAAACCACCAATTAATGCATTACAGACATATCACCAATTGATAACCTCTCCTACCACTGCTAAAGGAACTCTGCTGGATCATGTGTACATTAAGCCAATGCCTGTAGAATATAATGCATCAGTGTTAGCATCACATTTCAGCTACCATGAACCAGTTGCTCTTTGTATGAAATCATAGGAACCTCTTCCACAATCAATGTAACAGTGAAACAAGTGTTTATGGCAAACATACCTAACATACAGTCTCCTGAGTTGTATGTCATCCTCAGTTCTGACCAGAAATTACAAGCTGACTGAACTAAATTACAGTTAGTAACATGCTAAATCACATGCCCAATCAGTTTCATAAAGAAAGATGAAGTGAATTTTTGTACACAGAATGTCAGCATTTTTCTCTGCAAAATGTGAACACAATGTTGACAAAATATCAGACCTATTTCTATGTTTATTGTCCTCAGAATGTCAGCAGAATGTTAAGCCTAATTTTCTGTAAAATGTTTTATAGAATATAAACCCCATTTCTATGCCGACTGTTAAACATATTTCTAAAATGTTAACAGAATGTCAAACATATTTCTATGCAGAATCTCGAATGCCAATTCTTATTACTGTGCATAATGTCAAACCTATCTGTACAGAATGTGGACGATTATTACAGAATGGCAAGCATATTTTATCCAAACTATTAACATATTGTAATTGCCTTTATACCTACAGAATGTCAATCCTGTTGATACACAATGTGAATAGAATTTTAACTGAATGTCAAGCTCATTTATTTACAGTACATCAACAGAATGATAGCAGAATGTTCAGCATATTTCTCCATATATAATGTTGAATGTTGACAAGATCAAACTTAATTCCTTTACAGAATGTGAACAGATGACAGAATGTGAACAGACCACAGAATGTGAACAGATGACAGAATGTGAACAGAAGACAGAATGTGAACAGATGACAGACTGTAAACAGATGACAGAATGTGAACAGATGACAAAATGTGAACAGATGACAGAATGTGAACGGACAGATGACAGAATGTGAACGGACAGATGACAGAATGTGAACAGATGACAGAATGTGAACAGATGACAGAATGTGAACAGAAGACAGAATGTGAACAGATGACAGAATGTGAACAGAAGACAGAATGTGAACGGATGACAGACTGTGAACAGATGACAGAATGTGAACAGATGACAAAATGTGAACAGATGACAGAGTGTGAACAGATGACAGAATGTGAACAGATGACAGAATGTGAACAGATGGCAGAATGTGAACGGACAGATGACAGAATGTGAACGGACAGATGACAGAATGTGAACAGATGACAGAATGTGAACGGACAGATGACAGAATGTGAACAGATGGCAGAATGTGAACAGATGACAGAATGTGAACAGATGACAAAATGTGAACAGATGACAGAATGTAAACAGATGACAGAATGTGAACAGATGACAGAATGTGAACAGATGACAGTATGTGAACAGATGACAGTATGTGAACAGATGACAGAATGTGAACAGGTGACAGAATGTGAACAGATGACAGAATGTGAACAGATGACAGAATGTGAACAGATGACAGAATGTGAACAGATGACATAATGTGAATGGACAGATGACAAAATGTGAACAGATGACAGAATGTGAACAGTTGGCAGAATGTGAACAGATGACAGAATGTGAACAGATGACAGAATGTGAACAGATGACAGAATGTGAACAGATGACAGAATGTGAACAGACAACAGAATGTGAACAGATGATGTGAACAGATGACAGAATGTGAACGGACAGATGACAGAATGTGAACAGATGGCAGAATGTGAACAGATGACAGAATGTGAACAGATGACAGAATGTGAACAGAATGCCAAGCCTATTTCTATATTTAGTATTTTATCAACAAAATTGCAACTAATATGTTGCACACAACACAATGTCACCATCAGCAGTCAAAATGTCCAAACTCAAGAAAATACAGTGTCACAGCATTAATCCTGAATCTTCAATGTCACTATACATTAAGATGAACTACAGCATTGCAGGTGCACTGCATGTTCTTGCAGTACCAACTTCATGCCAACCCAGTTACATCTGACCAGTATCAACTACGTCTCTACAAATTGCCGACTGACCAAATTAAACTTTCTAGTACCATCTTCACAACTTCTCAACCAGTTTCAAATCTACTCTTCTTGTTCACAAGGTAAGTAAGCATCTGGTTATCATATTTGTATGCCTTTCGCTTTAGCTAAAGGTATGTCGGAGGGAATCGTGACTTGGCAGTTTACACTCAAATATTGAGACAAATAAAGTTGACACACAAGAGGGATGGTATGAGTTCTATAAAGAAATCCCAAGGCTTCACCCCATGTACATGAATTTTCTCATTTAATAATTACAGCTGGACTCTACAAGTTGTATACTGAGAGCTGGCTCTGTTTTTAATCTCTTGAAAAAGAAAGGTCATTACTCTTGTCTTTTCAAAACGTTTTTAACTTTATTTATACCATTTGCATTTTACATACATGTATTACCCCAATTGGATGTTGTTTCACATTTTTCCTATTTTTACTTTGTCCATTGCTAATGTGACCGAGTTGTATCCTTTTGGATCCATCCATGGTTCCATGTTAAAGTGGCGTTTCCCTGTTTTTATATTTAAAATGGTCAGACAAAATACATTGGATTTGCTCACCAAAACTATTTCAATCCTGCTATATGTAGGATACAAATATTGATGGGACTAAATTTCTAATGTCTCCATTTTCCTATATCCCTGTTTTTGGGTGTTTTTTTTCTACAGGTAGTCCTGCAAGGGAAATCATCTTACAATTTCACTGCAAAATTGGAAGCTAACTATATTATTCAAGACCATTAAGGAGTATCACCATAAACAATCAAAAAAAGTTAATTCACGATGACACAGCTGTCATTAGTATGCTAAGAAAGCATCAATCCTAACTCCTCATTGTCAGTACACACTAAGGTGGACAAGAGCATTGCAGAAGCACTACTTGCAGTACCATGTCTCCCCAATTACATCTGTAGCCAGTATAAACTACATCTCTATCAATCGCAGACAGTACCAACTTCATGACAACTCAATTACATCAGAGTATCTCTACAACTTTTCAATCAGTTTCAAATCTACTCTTCTTGTTCACAAGGTAAGTAAGTATCTGGTTACCATATTTGTATGCCTTTCGCTTCAGCCTTAAGGCCCATGCTTATTTACTAGTGTACAGCCTTCTCCAGCCCAGCTGCAGCCACAATGTATTGAATGAAGGATCCCCCAGCCAAACTGCCCACTGGTAATTAGGTATGGGCCGTGCTCACCGACATTAACAGTTATTATGTCCGCAATAGTCATTCAGTATACCTATATCTGTGTGTACAGCTACCTCAGTATGTTGTGGCATGCTGTTTGTATACGTACACGCCTCCGCAAGGTGCTTTCTTTTATATAACCATTACATTTTTTCGGCCAAAAACACAGCAAAACGACACATTTAAATGACACATGAATTTCACTACGTCTTCAGTCTCAATACCAAACCAAACCACAACAAACAGTATACTTACAATTTTAGGATATTAGTATTGCTCCTGATAATAACGTGTAATTAATCATTTTATTTCAATGTCCAGGTGTAGCAGCACTACGGAGGATACTGGCTTTATGGCACAATTCTTAAACGACAGAGGATGATGATTTGGAAATCAAAAGCTGCCATCTATTATCTGTCGCATTCATTCAAAACTTTCCCAACATGTTGCCAGACTGAAATGGCAACAATTCAACTTTGAAGAAAAATCTTTATGTTGATGGTGAACATTTTATGAGAACTTAAATACTTGCATAGTAATTTCTGTGGTGCATCAACTAACTACATGCATAGTGCACTAGTAAATGTGTGCTCCAATTATAAATACAATAAGGACCTCAACAAGTGACACTGACATTTGATGCATACAAGTGCAATGCACTACTAAGCATACCTTACAATCTATAAAAGTAGAATTAAGGCACTATTCTTTGGTTCACATCAAGTTAGGTAGTGACGTTAATGTCTTTTAGCAATTGTGCCACGCTAACCACCCTTGTACGTGTGCGTTCTGTGCAATTAACTTAACACACACGATTCAATACTGAGCCCACCAAAATACGCACTACATCACTACCAAACTTGAGGCAAACCAATGTGTACTGAAGATTACTAGTCCAACATATGGTTCGCTAGCCCGCAAAAATAATAACATGGTTCAGATAAGTTTAAGTGACCGCTTATGGGTTCGAATTCCAACCAGCCTAATCATGAAGCTCCCGTGGCCAAGTGGTTAAGGTCCTGGGTTCGATTCCCCGGCGGGATCACTTTATCTACTTGTCTCCTTTATTATTTGCGACAGCGAACCTGATGAAAAATAATGTTTATTTTTATAATTCCCATCGATCATGTCACTGTTTTTCCGGGTTATTGTTCATTTTAGTCCAAAAATATATTTGCTTAGAGAACCCTATTTTTTATTCGGACTAGCAAGTCTTAGGACTAACGACCCACACTTTTTTCTCAGATTAGTGACACTTATAACTACCACACCTTGGGATTAGCTGATGTATGATGTAGAGTAATTGTAGACCAAAATGTTTACCGGCTGATCCATAGTGTAAGGTGTACCTTAAGGGTAGATGAGGTATTGTTGGTTGTAGCAACCAAAAAAATCTATTGTCATTATCTAAATCAATATATTATTGAAAAATAACACCTTGATATTTTGCACAAGTGCATTCTACAAATTATATACTTCGAAAACTTGCTTAATTTATTATTGCTAATGAGTTATGTACGTTTCACAATAGTGTTATTGTTTCAGCCCTTTTTACAACATAACTCAAGAACCACAGGACCTACAAAAGTATATCTCTGATTTGAATTCTTCTACACGCTTGCTATGAATTGAGCAATGCAATATTTCCCAACGCTCACTACTATTCGCAATTTCAAATAGTTGCTAAAACCTTAATGCCATTAATTAAAAGTTGACTGCCATAAAATGATGAGTTTTCACTTCAAGGATTTAGAACCAGAATGCAATAACTGCCCCATACACATCTTGAGGGCCCCAAGAAGCTAAAGCAAGGGAGTTAACCGCTTAAAGGACACTCCGTTTTGGGCTTAAAGGGTATTCCGTGATTTTTAATTACATTTTTTTTTCGGTATACTAATAGCATTTTAGCATTAAACATATTACGGGGTGTCATGATGGGTTAAGGGGGTTGGGGTGGGAAACACAGGCATAGATATTCGTGTTTGGTCAAACACAACTGTGCCATCTAGTTTCTTCTCCTCCTCCTTCTTCTCCATCAAACACATCATTCTGTCAAGGCTAGCGCTAAAACTACAAAGGCCCTGGGGCCCATATGTGGTACACTTATGGGCCCTACCCCGTAGAAGTGCCTTTTGCCCATCTTGGCCCCAGAGGTCAAAGGTCACGGGCCCCAGGGGCCCAAATGTAACAATAACGAGCACACCGTTTCTCATCAATTAAAGCAGCCTCAGGGCCCTGAGTTGGTACACTGATAGCCCTAGGGGTACTCTATATTTACAAATATACAAGAGCCCCATATGTTATATAATTTGGGCCCCAGGGGGCCCATATGTTAAGATATGGTGCAACAGATTGACAAGGCTAGCTCTAAAAGTACAAGAGCACTAGAGCTCATATGTGGCATATGTATGGGCCTTAAGTTGTAGGTGTGCCTTTTGCCCTTTTTGGCCCTAGATGTACAAGGCTAGGGGCCCCAGGGGCCCAAATGTTAAAACAAAGGGACAGCCGTTTCTCAGCAAATGAAGTAGCTACAAGACTCAGATTTGGTACACAGATAGGTCTTCAGTATTATATTGTCATATGTATATATATGACCACCATATGTCACATAATATGAGCCCCAGGGCCCCAAACGCTAAAACATAGGGCCGGCCGTTACTCAGTAAATAAAGCAGCTACAATGCCCAGCTTGAGTCTACTGGTAGCACTTGAGAATTATATTTCAACATATGTACATGAGCCCCATAAGTCAAATATTCTGGGCCCCAGGGCCCCAAATGTTAAAACAAAGGGCCGGCCGTTTCTCAGCAAATAAAGTAGCTACAGGGTTCAGATTTGGTACACTAAACGGTCTTCAGCGTTATATTGTTATATGTACATATGAGCCCCATGTGTCACACAATATGGGCCTCAGGGCCCCAAACCTTAAAACATAGGGCCGGCCATAACTCAGTAAATAAAGGAGCTACAATGCCCAGATTTAGTCTACTGATAGAACTAGAGAATTATACTTAAAACATATGTACATGAGCCTCATAAGTCAAATACAATGGGCCCCAGGGCCCCAAATGTTAAAACAAAGGGCCAGCCATTTTTCATCATATAAAGCAGCTTTAGGGCTCAGAGTTTGTACACAGATTGCACCTGAGAATTACATTGTTATATGTACATATGAGCCCCATATATTACATAATATGGGCCCCAGGGCCCCAAACGCTAAAACATAGGGCCGGCCGTTACTCAGTAAATAAAGCAGCTACAGTGCCCAGCTTGAGTCGCCTGATAGCACTAGAGAATTATAATGCAACATATGTACATGGACCTCATAAGTCAAATATAATGGGCCCAGGGCCCCAAATGTTAAAATCATCAAATAAAGCAGCTTCCGGGCTCAGAATTTGTACACAGATTAGTTTGATAATATTATTGGAAATACCAGCGTGAAGTGTTAAGGCTGTTCCAGTTAAATTACATATCCATTGGCTGTTCCATTTAATTTACATACTCCTTCTGAAATGGTCCCAAAATAGGCTGTTCCGTTTAATTTACATACTCCCTCTAAAATGGCTGTTCGATTTAATTTACATACTCCCTCTGGAATAGTTTTCCCCTAATCATATTGCATAGCCTCACTGTGAATAAGAGAGACTGACAACAGCAACCTATGGAGAGTAAGAGAGACGCCTCCCCTGGGAGGGGACTTTTTTGCTTGGCTACAGGCCAAGCAATATTATCATTCGTTTGCGACCTCGTCCTTTGACCTGAAGTAGGAAACTAGTCTTGTTAACATGCATTTGCTTCATCCTCAGTAAAACAATGTTGTAGGATAATGCTTAAAATTTAAGTTGTGGGTTTGCAGGAGGCTAAAGAGTAGCCTCACTCCCACATGACTTAATTCATCTTAGCTATATATTCAGCAGTGAACTCTTTGACTTGACCATGTTAACCCAGGGACGAAATAGCAACCTCCCAGGTAACCTTGTTTCCCTCATAAAGCAGTGCTCAGTTAAGTGACTGTTTTTTGACCTGGAGGATGATGAGTTTTAATGATTGTTGACAGGTGTACCATATATGGAACTTGCTTGTTTCCAAGATAAATTTAACCAAATTCCAATAATTATTATATTGTCCTTGGACATGGAACAATTGACCAAGAACAATTTTGGTGGTTAATGAACTTTCGCATCACAGTCCCGGGATCACAGTATACATGGTATAAGAGAGTGTAATACCACAGTCTATATTCATGTGTTTTACTTCCATGGTCTATGTTACGGCAAAATTCTTGATTTAATATAGTGTTTGTCAGTCATGTTTGACGTTTGGGAGAATGGATAGCTACTGTTTTATAGGTAGGTGGGTATTTAGGTTGTGGGTTGGTAGTAGATTGTATACATGTAGGTAGCACAGACCATCTAGACTATATGGTCTATGTTTATAGGTATAGGTATATATTGCCTATAGGTAGGAAGGTAACAATGCATCTAGGGCAGGTACTCCTAGATGGTAGTTGCTGTTGGAGCAGGTGTAATAAGGGCCGGTGCTGGCTTGGACTGATTGGATCATATCGTTTCATATAACCGAGTATAGGCCTATTGCATTAACTGCAATATGAGTTCATGTAGTGTAGTATGTTCTTTGTATTTATTTTTTGATATATTTCATTCAGTTTGGGTATTCCAAGGCCAAGCTCTCCCTTTTAAAGGGATTTTTATTACAATGTCTTTATTTTAAGTGCTACGAGAGTGCAACCTACATTAAATTAAAGCTTGTGACATGGACTTTTTACACATTTTCCGCCCAATTGGGCGACTTTTTACAATTTCTTTATTTTAAACCCTCAGCAAATAAGGACTGTAAGTTTGGGTACACCGATAACATGCGGGTATAGCCGTATTTGTGTACAAATATATAGCCTTCTAGTTATTATTATTACTAATATTATCACAGTTGTTTGATGTGATAATTTATTAATTTTTCTAACAAAATAATGTTCTAGACCTGAATAATACCAACAGCAATCACACTACTGATACACATATATTTTGTAGCTATTTTTAACATAGATTTTGTTTCTTTATCAAATTATTCACTTTTTTCTGCATTTTTGTGGTAATTTGTAATTTTTATATTCTGTACATAATCTGTATATTTGTGTGCAAATTGAGGGCGCTATTTACATATATTTTTAATTCAAATTCGCCAAATAATACGAGTTATACCTTACATTTAATGATAAATAGTTTTTTGAAAATTCCCTTGTCATTTAGTCTGTTTGCTGATGTTCTGATACCATTTTACAAGTGTCTACCCCTTGTAACGATGAAAACAAGATTTAAGATAAATAGCGCCATCATTGTTCAACTTTTCTTTAAAATGACCCCGTTTTACATGCCATCAAACAACCGTACGATTTCCGTTTTGTGACATTATTTTTGCTTTGCTACAGCTTCAAGCATACCGCTGTCAATGATATCCCATTTTATCTCCGCATTTGTCATGCGCAAATTGAAACACAACTCGACGAAAGCTATCGCAATTGTTGTTGTGTTACAAGTCATCGTTACCATAGTTCTGACTGCAGCTCTCTTTGTCAAGTGCCCTACACCAGATATTGCTGGATACACCGTTTCGTATCGGGATAGGTAAAGTACATTACAGGTGCCTTAGAAAACATGTAATATTTTACAGCTTTTTTTTTTACAGCCAAATCGATGGCAATAGTCTCTTTAGTCAAATACAGCAAATCCTATGTACATGTACAATGTAGGATTATCAACATTTAACAACCAAATTCATTGGCAAAGTGAATTTAAGGTGGGGAATCAACGCATTAATTTTTGCAGAAAATTGACGCCAAAAGTATAAATTTACGTAATATTTTGTTTTTACGGGAGGGGGGGGGGTCATCTGGGGGGATAGAATTCTGATCGGCAACCATTTGCCCCTTCCCATGTCTCCCCCCTCCGCCGCCAATAACAATGTTGTCTAATATACACAACTCATTGACCCACCTGGGTCACGGGTACTATCGCCGGCTAATAGTGTCGGTCCCAGCCGGTTTGTGCTCCTTCGTTACTAAACTAACCGCCTGGCGACAACTCATAATGCGTCATCTTTTTCTGTCAACCAACCATTGGGCTTTAGTGGTTGATGGGCATGGGCATGCGGCGATATCCACACAATGCACGCGAGTACGCGTCTTGCATGAAAGGCAATAACCATGATAACAGACAAACGAATGTCTATGATAGGCGCCTCCGAGTCCTATTGTAACTATTATATATTTTGCGCTTGCGGTTAGCTACAAATCTGGGCGCGGCGGTATATTGTTCAGTGTCATTTTTACACAGGTCGCATCCTAATTCCGCAGTCACGTGGTCCCATAGCCAATTGAAAAACTTTTTATAAACCAATCAGCAATCATTATTCAAGCTTTTCGCCAGACGGTTTGTTTTGTGACGAAGGAGCACAAACCGACTGGGACCGAGACTACCTATTTATATGGTCACCTTAGTGACAGATAGCAGACTCATGGGAAACTCAATTTGTGTCGTTAAGTTAACGTTATGAGCTTTACCAGTTGTCGCCACAGGCGTAGTACATGGCACTGTGTAGTAATATTTTAATTAGCATTTTGTCTTGCTACATTAGCAGACCCAATGACCAAGTAGTTTTTAATCATTTCAAGCAGCCTTTTTCTTCTGTTTTCTGATAGAAACTCTAGCATGATTTTGCATGTAGATTAGGTAATTTCCAGACATCAGAGGGCCTAAAAAGTGACGGTCAATCAAGTAGTTTTCCTAGTCAGACTGTCCTTAAAGTCATAATGTACAATCTTTTTTCAGAATTTACCTTTATTTTTTCAAAAGCGATTTTTGGCATATTTGTAATACTTACATGTTCTAACTTAAATCTATGAGCAAACTGTCAAATTCGTCCTATTTGTAGTAAAACGGGACGATTTTCTGTTGGTCCGACATAAAGTCATAATTTTTAGATTATGACTTTATGTCGGCCACGATCGAAACCGTAGTCTCCTACAAAACTAGCTTGGTTACGCTCCCTCCACATGTGGAGAGAGCCTAACCAAACTGGCAGCATAAGTAACTAACTCTGAGACCGCACTCGCTGTCCTAATCCAAATAGTGCGAGATGTTTCGAATGATAGAGGTGAAGTTTATGATGTTGTTTCTTTGCAAATTCCCAATGTTTTTCGCGTCCAAATGTATTGGGAACTTTCATAATGATTGCATATTATCATTTTAGAAGAAAAAAAAGAAAAATCTAAAAATTTAAAAAGATCGTACATTAAGGCTTTAAGATCTGAGTCGCTTCTGTGAATTCGTAAGACAAATTTAGTACGGGACTTTGTTTTGGTGGTGTGAGATCTTCAAAAATCCCATATACCATAACACCTCGTCTACAAGCATATAGAGTGATTTTTATGAAGGCTATATTAATATACCAAATGCAATAGATCGGTCTTACAATAGTACTTGTTTGTATATGCTTATATAGGTAAATATGTTTGCGAAAATTCCATAATGTTCTAATTTTGTGAATGGATGGCGCCTGGATTAATTTAGCTTTCATCAGAAGCACTATATATGCTTATAGACGAGATTTTACGGTATTGCATGTTACAAGTAGGCCATGTTAGAAATTTTACAAGATGTTAAATTACCTCAAGATGCTTTAAATATGTCCACAGTCGTCGTCATCATCATGATCAGAGGGTTTGTTTGTTCTTCCTTTCGTTCAGGACTTCTTCGGAATGCTATGATGACTGTTTTTGCCAAGACCAGGACTTCTTTCCTGTTTGTGGAGCAGATGGTATCACCTACACTTCTCCGTGTGTTGCTGGTTGTACTTCTTCTAATATATCTTTTGGAAGCGATGGGCCACAGGTAAGTTATATCACTTAGCGGTGGCGATTAAAGACCCATTCAGCGATTTGCTCATCCGGGCAATCGTAAAACTCATCAAAATTCAGATTTTTGTACCTTTGTCATTGTTATAGATGTGCTAACATAGCCTGCTTGTGGTTCAGACGAAAGCTGTGTATTAAAGACAAAATAAGGCATTTACATGAAACCTGTAATTTATATACTGAGAGTATATAAATTAGCTACATGTATTTGAATGGGGCCTCAACTTTGACAATACTGCTGTTTTCCTCAAATTTTTCATTTAAAAAATACCAAATGACAATTTCAATGACTTATCCTTCACTTTTAAGCTATTTATAAACAATTTTATTTTGTTTACACTTTCGCTGGGATCACTCGGAATGGGACATTGATTGAACTTGTCCCGAGGAGCTTGTCCCACCATAACGATATTCTGCATTGAAAACCGTCCTTTTCTGAATTCCAATGCTTCTTATGCTATTTATTTGAATAAGGGCCGCTACAGATATCTCGTTGGTAGCAACACAAAACGCGTAAAGGTTTAACTATATCCTATAAGAGTTATTCCTTTTTAACTATTACAGATACAGTTTAATAGCTTGAACCTTAAACTTCAATTGCAAATGGAATTGGGCCACTGAGAGATAACGGTGGCACGGTTGTTTGATAGCATGTAAAACTGTAGTCATTTTAAAGTAAAGTTGAACAATGATGGCGCTATTTAAGTCCAATCGTTTGCATTGGCACACAGTATTTACGGCTGTTTCGTATTAATTTAGCTTTCATCAAAACATTCTATATGCTTGTACACGAAGTTTTACGGTATATAGATAGAAATCGACTGATGCTCTCATATAATTGTTACCTTGCTATCTCCAACAATTTAACCCTCTTCCACTGAAGGGAAATCCTTTTTCGGCGCGCTCAAACGTCCGGATTAACCACCAAATGGCTAATGAGATGTAGTTGCGATACCATCTTTTGCACGAACTTTTAACCCGGGGGTAAGACGGACCGTCAAGCTTCGATGGTAGGAGGTTGTTTGTTTGTTTGTTTAAACGGTCGCTCCGTTCGGAGACACACTTAGGTGCTGATGGGAACATGCTCAAACAAAATGCTTAAGCCAAGCTGGTGAAAACTTGCAAGGAACACACCTGGTATAAACTGTGTTTCCACGATTTCTTAATATCCAAAAACAACTTTTGATAGGCATATTCTGTTAAACAAAAATTCTCTCAATATTTCTGTCTTCGTTCTCTTCATAGGCTGGTTATAGAGAGTGTTCATGTGTTAGCGAAGTAGCAAGTAGCAGCTTCAGTGCGACACCAGGTTTCTGTGAATTAAAATCAGAATGTTATATGGTCATTGTTAGTGTGCTGCTAATCTGTGTGACACTCTTCCTTGGAACCTTCGTAGTTCAGCCGCTTTTATACACGATACTAAGGTAAGTAAAAGGGGCGTAATATCAGTTATAATAAGTTGCTGATAAATCGCCGAGCGAATTGCATACTTGATTGCTGAGCGCTTGCGATGCATCGTTTTTGAAAAGCGATGCAATCGCCAAATTTTGCGATACATTGTACGATTGCAGACGACAATTGAAATAGCCTTTTCACCATGTTGACATGTGTCACTCCTCATGGGCTAAAAATACAGCACATATAAAGGCATGATTTTTAAGGACGTCCCGGCAGCAAATGTTGCAATATGGCTTTAAACGATAAACATGCAACGGTAGCGATCACGGGGTAAATGACACCACTGAACAAGCACGAGTTTGTTAATCAAATTCCCCACATAAGCCCGTGATTGGTAAGTAAACGCGTAAAAACAGGAGGTATTCATCTAGTGCCTTCTTCGGAAAAAATGAATCGCAGAAAATGGCGCGATGTCGGCTTTAAAAAGCAACTTTTATAAGCATTAGGTATCATAAGGTATGAAGGTAAACGATGGATCGGGGCGATGGGAAGGAGGTCATATAGTTAGGGTTAGGATTAGAGCCAGAGGAGGTCATGGGTAGGATTAGGGACCTCCTTCTCATCGCCCCGATCCAACGACTAACTAGGCATTGTTAGGGAACAAACCAAAAGATCAATGACGTCCTATAAACGAAACTAGGGGGAGGGGGTAAAAATACTCGATTACGTTTGTACAAAAACATCGGTCTGAAGAATGTGTCATTATTATTATTATGGCAAAATTTTTAACATTTCTTTATTACGTTTCTGGCAGGAAGGGAGGGGGTCGGCAGAGAAACGAAACTAGTTACGTTTATAGGACGTCATCGATCTTTTGGTTTGTTCCCATAACATGGTACCTTTACTGAGAAAATAAAGTTTCCTAATTACTAACTTTTGAAACGGTTTGTATGTCTGAATATAAAAACAAACCGTCGCCTTTTTGAGTTTGATCGACAGGTGACGCCGGATCCGAACTAGTGTTTTTTATCTCTTCCGTTTATAGTCTTTTACATTGCTTTTATATCTCTCTGTTAGGATTTGCGATGACGATGACCGTCCTGTGGCACTCGGTCTTTTTGGTGCGATTACAAAGACTATTGGTACGTACTTTGGACCCAGAGAAGACATGGAAGATACCTTATGTCCCAAAACCCTTTGTAACATGATATATCACCTCATTTCACCCCACCCAGGTGCAATGGGAAGCTGTTAGGGGTAGTCACAGTCGTTGTACTGATGGACCCTGCGCCACTTGTAGGCGCTTGTAGGCTGCAAACGTGGTTCCGACATATTCTAATGACGGCAGAATAAATGTAAAGCGCTTTGAGGCTGTTTACGGCATAAAGTGCTATATAAATATCTACATTTTTTTAATGACACTCCCATGACTTTGTATAGGTTCCCCTTCGTTTTCAGTTTGAGAATAAACTTGTTAAACATGGGTCGATAGTCAAGAAATGAACATATTTTGCAGGATCTGAATGCACGGTGCTCTTTTGATTGAGAGAGGGAGGTACATCGCTACCGGCCCATTTTGCACCAGATAGAAATTCAAAACAGAAAACTAAAATGGGAGACATGCACTGTGGGAAGTGTAAGAAATCTTTTCTGCTTTGGAACCGTATATTATATATTACTAGGCGGTTACCCGTATTTCGGCTATCATGGTTATTGGCTTTTGCAGATCTCAAAATCAGGGTGTGTCCTTTGGCTGGGATCACGTTCCTCACAGCTGAGCTCAATTGCAGCTTTTTGCAATTTGACCTACTTTTCGCCCTCAGTTTGAAATTTGACCTGACCTTTGACCACGGATGACCTAACAAACGCAAACCTGATCTTCCTTGGCCAAAGTTACACCCACCCACAAAGTTTGAGCTCCATTATATGAGCAATTTGAAATTTTTACGTTTTTTGACCTATGACCTCTTAACCGTAGGTCTGACAAAAAGGTCACCGTGGAAACTTTTGTTTATTAGTCCAATGTCCACTCACCTACCAAGTTTGAGCTCCATAGAGGCAATTTGAAATGTCTACCTTTTTACCTATGACCTCTTAACCGTAGGTCTGACAAAAAGGTCACCGTGGAAACTTTTGTTTGTTAGTCCAAGATCCACCCACCCACCAAGTTTGAGCTCCATAGGGCAATATTTCAAATTTCTACCTTTTTTGACCTATGACTTAACCGTAGTTCTGACGAAAAGGTCACCGTGGAAACTTTTATTTGTTAGTCCAAGGTCAACACACCCACCAAGTTTGAGCTTCATAGGACCAATTTGAAATCCTTCAATTGGACTTGACCCGTTCGTTGACCTATGACCTTAAAAATATAAACTCGTTCTTCCTCATATCAAGAGCTGCACCCACCCACCAAGTTTGAGCATCGAGCTACTAATAGAAGGAGATTCCACAGAAAAATCCTAATCCACTCAATAGGGTTAAGCCGATTACGCTATTCAACGCGAGTCATCACTTGAATGGATTTAATCAGTGCAGTCCCTCAAACACGGCCTTTGATGTTTATGATCGATATGCGACAATATCGATCATCTATTTTAAAATTTAATTTAAACCGACCCCCAGGTGACCCGTACCGGAAATGGATGGTATTAGTGCCATTTTGCATCGGTCACATGATCTTCGATTACGTCATTGTGTTTCCGAGTTCAAGTTGATTTACTAGCGAAAACCTGATCGAATTCCCTCATTTCCTTCCAAAGTTACAGTGAATTTATGTTTTTTTTCTGATCGTGATTAGTAATACTGGCGGGTGTCTGCGGGACTTTTAAACCAGTGGAAATGATTTGGAAAGGTTTTCCAAGACTGGCAATGTTGTTTCTACCATCCGCCAAGCTTGGCCATAAGAAATATTGGCGTTATAAAATTACCGGAAGTAAATTGTTTTCCTTTGTTTATGGTCACGGCCACAATGCTTTGTGGGTAAAAATGACGTCATTCTGCTTAGAAGTCGCGATAACGGTGGTTCATAACCGGCCAAGCTCAATAGATAAGAAGCTTAGCAAATCGATAGTGCACCATTCATACCTGATTGCTCAGTCCCGACTCATAACGATCATAGTACAAAGGGAACTGGGTTCGTGGATTCTCCTTCTATTAATAGCTCAATGGTTTGAGGAACGTGCGACCCCTAGTCTCCGTCAAAAGATGCGGTCAGAGACAGACAGACAGACAGACAGACAGATTCCGGTGAATTATAGTAAGAATTTTTGCAGTACCTCGTAGAACAGCTTGAGAAAAAATTAAATATTCACACTGATGATGTAATTATCTTTCAAAGACATCCTCCTTACCATCATCGTCAACTTTATCGTCGTCGTCATCGTCATAACTATCATCATCATCATCATAATTATCATTATCATCATGGTCGTCGTCATATCAATAGTTTTTAATAGTGGTAAATAGTATTATTTCATTATTATTTTCAAAGGTCTAATTCCCGCTCCAATATATTTCGGAGCAGCCATCAACTCAACATGTCAATTTTGGAGGATAACCTGTGGCGAACAGGGCAACTGTTTCATCTACGATATCGATAAATTCCGCTACTATTTCTTTGGTTTAACTATCGGGTTGAGTGCACTGACTGCACTTTTTAACGCATTTGCTCGGTACACACTTCCGTCGGCTTTATATTCGCATATAAAGGTAAGTGTACAGGGAACCGGTGGATATTTCGAATAATCGTTTGCCCGAATGTTCTTTAAAAGGGCGTGAGTCGTTCAGCCGTTTATCCGACCACACTAAATTGTCCAAAAAGCATTTCTTCTTATTATATGTTACATAGTCTTCGTCAAAGACTAGACTCAACAACAAAGTCATCTGAGCTGAATATGCCATACCGGCGCAAAATTAAAAACCGAGAGTGAGATTAAACATATGGACTAAGGGCACGTTGGCGCAGCGGTACTGGCGCTTTACCTAACTTGCCTCTCTCTACCCAGGGGTGAAATGGGGAGCTGCTATTAATATTGTCCATTAAGCGCCTCCTAAAGGTATGAGCATGCATTGGGCATTGTATGGCAGCTGGCATATTCTAACAACAGCGGAATAAATGTAAAGCGCTTTGGTACATGTGCACATGTCAAAAGCGCTGTATAAATACCAACATTTTTTTATTTTATCACAGACAGAGACATAATTTCTTTGAGAGCTAAAGATGTCAAGAAGTAACGTAAATTTGCCTTACTCATCAAATTCGCAACTGGCAGATTTGTTTATTCATAGATCTATGGTTTATTACATATTTATTTATTACTCATCTTCAATGTCTGGTTTTTATCATGTTCATTTTTGCAGAAACAGCCTGAACACTACTGAACAGAAAGACACCAAAGAACGATAATGCAGAGAACTACGCCAGGAGTGGTAACCATGGTAGCTCATGGTTATACTGGTAACGCACTCCACGCTATTCAATTGGCACAAGCAACATCATGGACTGAAAACCCGCTCGAATTATTGCCAATTTGGCTCGAGAGGCTTTGCCTAGGGCGGCAAAATCCCTAGGAACGGCCCTGCTGCCAAGCTATATTCGAACCCGTGACACTTAAATTGTCCCGCACACAAAAAAAACCCTTACATGCTCATACAGGGGGCAAAAATGAAACATGCTCCAAATTCACTAAAAAGATGTCAAATTATTTGTCTGGGCCTAACAAAAATGTAACATTATTTGCATGTAGGACATAGAGTTACCAAGTTATGAGGCTCAACAGGTCCAAGGTCAATTTTGCATGTTGTACATGGGTGAAACATTAGTTCATTCGATTCTCGTAAAAATCGAGGCAAACTGTTCCTCAAGTTCAAGGGATTCAGGAAAAGAATAGTTTCTTCTTATCTGCGATGTGAAGTACAGAAGATGATAAATAAATATAATTGCCATTGAATCCTATGGAATCCTACATATCTTATAACTCTTTGTTGTGTAACATGCTTATAAGATATCGCATACCGACATCGCCTGGTTAATAATTATACATTGTACAGCAGAGACACTAAAATGAATACACGGGATCGATACACGTGAATGTGCTATGAACGATGTGATATTCAGATGATAAATCTTTGGATACCGGTGTAGAAAATGATGAATAAAGAAGCCATATTTTTTCCCTTGCACTTGAACATATGTGTTGAAAGGATATGATAGTCGTTAGCTTGCGTATTGAGAAGGAAGCGTGCATATTGAGCTCAAAAACTGACAAAAATTCTGATTTTCTATGTGCCTAACTATAGCGCAGCGTAGGCTAGCTTCACTCACTCGTGGACGCAGTCTAAAAGCCAAAAGCAGATGCTCACTCACACACAGTGAGGTCAATTACCTGGATATTGTCAGTAGCCTTAGTCGGATGTCCCTCGGCTCATTATGCGTCTCAAAACTATTAAACAGGTCGGAACAAAATGACCATGCATGGCTGTGGATTCAATCTACCATGGCGATTACTGCCATGAAGATATCGGGGCGATGACACTGTGTATCGTAGATAGTGCAAACTATTATTTTTTCTGAAACCTCTAAGAGATGCGAACAATTTGCCTCAACTTTTACGAAAATTGGAGCAACTTTGACTTTTGACACATGCACAACAAGCAAATCGACCTTAGACCTTTGGTGCCCCATAACGTCTTGACTATAGGTCGTACGCACAAACTTTTTTCATTTCTGGTATCCGTGGGTCCAGATAATAAATTGAAATGTTTGAAACTGTTATTGGATAATTAATTTCTGCCCCCTATACGATCCTATGGGGTCATTTAGGGGTCTTTTGAGGGTCACGGTCTCAAAATATTGCTTGGCTGACAACAGATTCAAGTTAAGCATACCCAAATTAACCAAAATAAACTTGCCGGTTGGAACGCGATTTTTCCAAAATAGAACCCGTCTAGTAGAAAGTTAGCTTATTCGTTGTATAGTAGAGAGGTTACATAGGGTCCCGTGAATCATTTTTTGGACAAAGGTGCCAGCCGGGTAAGAATTAATCGTTAAAAAAGGTCTCCTTTATCTGTTTAAGGGAACTGCAATGAACGCTTTGAGCGTTTCAACGGCATTTTTGTGGGACATGAGAGCACATCAGACCTATCGAATTGCATTCTGAATACGAAAGAATGTCTTTCTGATATCAAATAATTTTCATTTTATGAAATTCATGATATAATACAAATTTTATGACAAATTATTAAAATTTGATATTTTTCACATTTGAGATATAACAGTCCTCGAAGTAAATTTTATAAATTTAATGATATAGTCTATCTTAAAGTGTATGTAGCTGGGAGGAAAAGACGACGATCAATTGAAAATGTTGACCTTTCATATTGAAGATGTGGATTTTTTTCCAAAAACACAAAAAAAAATGAGGTCTTTTGGGGGAAAAAATCCATATCTTCAATATGAAAGGTCAAAATTTTCAATTGATCGTCGGCTTTTCATCCCACCTGCATACACTTTAATTAGAAATCATCAGATTTATAAAGTTTACTTCGAGTACTGTTAAATATCAAAAATATCAATTTTTAATTATTTGCCATAAAATGTGTATTACATTGCAAATTTCAAAAATCAAAATTATTTGACATCACAAGGCCATTCTTCGTATTCAGAATGCAATTCGATATGTCTGATGTGCTAAATGTCCCACAATAAATACTGTCCAAACGTTCATACCCCTTCCCTTAACCCAGCTGGCATTTCTGAAAAGTGATGTGAACTGAGATAATCTGGTTAAAATGTGTTCCCCCCCAATTTTTACCCAAACATGTCAAATCTAAAAGTAGCCATAACTTCAAAAGAAAATTGGCTGCACCCTCAATTTTTGCTCTGAACTCGAGTAATAGAGGGCATATGAATATTTTATATCTGTGAACAAAAATATTCCATCATACCATATTGAGGCGAAATTTGGGTTAAAACACACTTTTTTCATGACTTTTTTTTCATTTTTTACCAAAAATGAGTGAAAATGTATTTATTTGACAAGAAATATATGTCAATGTATTGAGCTGGATCTTGAATTGAAAAAGTTTAGTGACTTGTGATGTAGACTAAGATATTTGATTTGAAAAATGCAGTTTTTGTGATTTTTAAAAACTTTTACCAAAACAAAAATGTCAATTATTAAAACAGCTATAACATAAGGTTAGCCGAGAGTTTTTCATGCGCTTGATTTCAGAGGGCGTAAGTTCATAACAGAAACAGCCATGCAGAAAATGAACAAGCGTTGGGACGTAGGCCTACTTGCAATAGAATATTGATCCACGGTCAAGACATGAAACTTGGCTTAGCTCGTGCCCGGAGCTCGTGAGTCGGGCGGGCGGGGTTACATGAGGGGCGACATGCCGGGTCGGATGCCGGGGGAGGGGTACAAGCCATTTTCGGCAAGCTACGCCCTGGAAAATGTGTTGATTTTGAATTTATAGCCTTGATATCTTTGATGAAATAAATCAATGCTGCTATTCCCCTGATTACAATGTAATAGGGTACAACAATAACATCAACAACAATATCAAAAAGCAATTATTTGCAAATCGAATTTGGGAAGAATATTCAAAAGACAGACTTAGCAGGCCTACAAATTTCTGAATTATATAAAGTGAAAACAATCAATCACTGCAGTCAGCGAATCAATCAAATAAAACTAAAAAGAAAGGAGCAAGAAAGAATAAAGAAATAGTAAAAAAGAGAAAGAAAGAGAGAGAGAGAAAGAAAAAGAACGAAAAAGAAAGTATTAAAGAAAGAAAGAAATGAAAAAAAATGAAAAAAAAAAGAAAAAGAGAAAGAAAAGAGGAAAGAAAGGAAGTAAAAATGAGAAAAGAGAGAAAAAAGGAAAGAAAATTCAGCCACATGGGGACTCGAACCCACAAAAATTGTTCATAACAGATTCCCAGTCCAACGCTCTATCCACTGGACCATACATCAACTTACGCAATTTCTAATTCTCGAAGCGGATATGTAACTATAATTTGATGTAATTACTTGATTACAATCGCGTCCGCACAATGGCTCTTAGAATAAACACGCATGTCGGCGCTGAAATTTTGAACGAACTGATGGAGGAAAAACCTCGTTTTTTGCAATACTAGCTTCAATTTGGAGTGAAAATCAAATGGGATAGCAATTGGTAGAATGTTGAGAAATAATGTAGGTATTCAGATGTCTAAATTAACGCCCCGTTATCAAGATATCGATAATTTCACAAAACAGTTTTTTCTCAGACAAGATTCTCGAAAATGTTCCCCAAAAACGGGCTTTTTAAATTTGATCGGTACTGTATTTGGTTCTTCCCCATGGCAACATTATTTCTTTAATCGATTTGTAGTACAATACAAAAAAGGAGAAAACAATCACTCGGCGTGGTTTTATACGGAACATTTGAAAAAAACTGCATGGAACGTGTTTTTGATCTTGTGAACATGGTGCGTAAAAATGATTTAAACGAAGGATTTTCAAACGGATTCTAACATTTTTTATAAACACACAAAAATAATGTAAAGATACATCCATGCACCAACATTTGACTCACTGCGATATTTGATTGCTGAGAAAACGCGGTTTTAGAGAACAACTTTATACGTTTTATACGTCTCTTATACGCTTCTTCGTGTAACCTTAACTGAAAGTAATTATAAAGTATGAACTTCATATTTGCCGTGGATAATATATGTCACATGTTAGACTACTCCGTAGTCCACTTGCCCATTGTGTATACTCTGGATATTGTATTTAAGCTTAAAACTCTGATTTAATTAATGTGTGCACAATTGATCGATTTTCACAACTGATCTTTTCAGTTACCGTACCCATGCGCATATTTTTTGGGGGGTGGGGGCTTTGGGAGCGCCAGCCCCCGGGGTAAAAGCAGGGGGCGGCCAAAATGAAGGGGCGGCGAAAGAAGAAGGGGCGGTAAAAACGAAGGGGGCGGCAAAAAGAATTAGTAAATACAAAAGGGCGAAAACTTTGATAAAGCATAAAAATGTTTTGCAAAAAATGGTACTATAGGCCTACATCAGAATGTGCTGCTTTTAGGGCGCTAGCGCCTGAAACCTTTTTTTTTTTTTTTTTTTTTTTGCTCTTCACTTTTTCAAAATTTTTCAAAAAATTGGGTCAACCTTTTCGGGCTGTTGAGGAAGGGGCGCAAAATTGAATTTTCTTCAGCCCCTGGGGTTGGGCGGCCATGGTACGCCACTGGTACCCCCTGTTTGTTAGCTTCCCAAGTGGACTACTGACTTTGACTTGCGGTTAACATTTTTAACACGGGACTCTATGGAGAGTTAGGCCAATTTCTGGCCTAACTAAAATTGGCCATGATGTAATGCATCTTTAATTGGATCTGGCTTGTGATTGGTCGCCCAGATCTCGTTATGGTTTAAATCCTCCGGGCACCTGCCATTGCCACTAATAACTACGTGGTACACAACTATGCGGCCTTTGTGTTGGCGGGAACATTGAACTCTCAATAAGTACATGAGCGCGTCTTGTATTTGCTTGCGGTTAAATTGGATTGATAAACAAGTATCATGCGTTAGGGACTTTGCCCGTTCAAAGTTCCGTTTTAAAATGCAATGTCCATAGTCGATTTTTAACTCGTAGATTCTAAAATCAGAATTGTTCAGTATTGAAGTGCCAATATAATTATGACATAATGATATGTTGCATTCAATAATATAAGCCTACGTACACTTTACTTTTGCTGTCACTAATATAATTATATAAACTTTTTCTTCACAATTTTATACTAGTATTTTGATGTAATAAATATTAGTATAATTTCGAGTTCAACTGAATGCCTTCATCATGATTAATAACATGATTTTATTTATAAAAAATCGACTATGGCATAGTCTAGTCACATGTATATTCAAAACAAAATTGCATCTTTATATTTTGACCAAAAATTTGAGGGAAAATGCATTATTTTGGTGATTTTGTTTAATTTGACCAAAAAAGGTGAATTTTACATGATAATGCATTGACTCAAAATAATTAAAATTTAAGATATTTGAAATAAAAAGTATAACAATGTATTGATACGAATGTGTACATCAAAAAGGTTATTCATGGCAACTCCCTAAAAACAAAGGTTTTTTTACCTATGACCTCTTGAAAATCAATCAAAGGTCAGCATAAAATGCTTGTTTTGGGCTAAAATGGCAATTTTTTGCTTAAAATTTTAATTTGTTCAAAAATTTTATTGTTTACTTGTTATAAGTTTTTATTACAACTAATATTATTTATATGAACTAGTACCACAGCTTGGTCAGTTACCATAGCAACCACATTTCCCACCATTTTGCAGTCAATTTTGATGGCAAAACTGCCAAAAACGATCATTTTATGTTTTGTTGACCTTCGATTTTCAAGAGGTCATAGGTCAAAAATCTTTGGTTTCAGGAAGTTACATGCATTGGTATGCTTTTATTTAAATTTTTTCTTTAAATTCCATTTTTTACCATGTAAATTTAACTTTTTTGGTCAGAATTGAACAAAATCATCAAAATAATGCTATGGGGAATCATTTACAAAGTATGCAACCTCATCAAATAGTGGGGAACTCCAGATAGAGGGTGCTTTTCAAAATGGCAGCCACAATTGTGTGATTTGGATGCCACAATGATGAAAAGGTAATAATTATTTTTGCTATATATTTCTTATATGACCCAGTGTATAATTTCAGCAAAAAATGAGATTAGAACTAAGACAGAAACAGCCTCTAGAGGGCGCTTTTGTAAAAATAGATTAATTCAGGCGGCATAGGACACGCGACACGTGACGTTCGAGGCTGGCGAAAATACAAGGCTGACAGCCCCATTCAAAATACACGGTTAGCAGTTAAAAACAACATACTTACAGTGTGGTACATTGTCGTACCCCAACGGTTTTAGAGTAAGATAATTTTGCTTTGACACCACATAACAAATTTAGAATTGTTGGTGAAGATTTCATGATTATGTGTTAATCCAATGGCGACGTCAAAAATGGCGATATCGCTTCCACCACTGCCTGGATTAATTTCCACTTCAGGTTGGTCAGTTACTATAGCAACCACATTTCCCACCATTTTGCAGTCAATTTTGATGGCAAAACTGCCAAAAACGATCATTTTATGTTTTGTTGACCTTCGATTTTCAAGAGGTCGATTTTCAAGAGGTCATAGGTCAAAAATCTTTGGTTTCAGGAAGTTGTCATGCATTGGTATGCTTTTTATTTCAATTTTTTACCATGTAAATTTAACTTTTTTTGGTCAAAATTTAACAAAATCATCAAAATAATGCAGTTCACCCAAAATATATTAGAATTAGAATTAAGGCAGAAACAGCCTCTAGAGGGCGCTTTTGTAAAAATAGATTAAAGGTGCTTGAATTAACTTAGAAGACAAATCAAATTGTCACTTGGTATCTCATTGTATGATTTTGTAGTGTGCCTCAAAGCTGCCTAATTGTCTAATATAAAAAGTGAATTACAAAGACAGTGTGAATTTTAAATGCGATTACCTAAAATGGGCGACTCCATTTGAAATCGACACCCCTGTATGAGAGATTTAGGTCATATCTTCCATAGGTGTATTAGACAAAAAGAAACATACTGAGACTTAATGCATTTCACCACACGGACAAAAGACATACAATTACACAGATGAATATTTTCAATCGTTTATTTTATTTAATAACCATTGAATCATACATTGCAGTAATAACGTTACATAGACTACATTTACATATGCTACGGACAAATAAGTCCTCTCTGCAATACCTGCCAAATGTGGGATTTTGCACAATATAGAAGTGCGTCATGCCTATAAGGAAGCTATTGCAGGTAGGACCTTAAGCATAGGCTGATTTACTGTGATGCTGCTGGTTACCATGGACATGCTAAGCTAGACTACTGGGCTATTCCATTTGAAATCCATATACCCCCTATATAGAAGACATGATCTCCCACACACAGGGTGCAGATTTCAAATGGAATCACCCATTCAGGTAACCCCATTTGAAACTCACACTCCATGTGTGACAATTTAGGTCATGTCTTCCATAGGGGGTGTATGGATTTCAACTGGAATAGCCCATGTTATTGAAAATGCTTTCGTCGTTGGGCAGGAAAACCTCCTATGTGTTTGTGGTCCCTGAACATGTTTAAAACAAAGCAGCCAATCGGTTACATGGGAGGTTCAGGGGCCAATGACACATTTTTCCAGGTTTTTCCTGCCCAACGATGCTTTGCAAAGCACCCAAAGGATGATGCTTTGCAAAGCACCCAAAGGACGACACTTTGCAAAGCACCCAAAGGACACCAACAGCAAATATTTTTTTAAATGGATCATACATTAAGCAGTTTTTCCTTATCAGTTTTTTATTATTCTGAAGGACCGTTATTCAAAAGGGTCGTTATTCTGAAGGTTTGTTTTTACGAAGGACCGTTACTCCTAATTTAAAATAAGGCTAGTTATTTTGAAGATTCACAAATTAGAAGGCTTGGCCATTACTCCGAATTTCCAAATAACGGCCCTTCTGAATAACGATCCTTACTGTATATTTTGAGAAATGACATTTCACAGTAATGGGGTTATGGAGTATTGACCCTTTGGAATAATGACCCTTTGGAATACAAAACCGTGACCAATCATAACAGTATACAATTTATTATAATCACAACCCTCTGCAAGTGTATTTTTCTTACATTTAGGATGCAAAATTGGCACAGCTAGCCATTGTAACTCCTTTTTTTCCCAACACATTCTTTGCACCCCTCTGGGATTTAATGATACTTAATTTTTTAGGTGCTAGGGATGTCTACAACCAGATTTGACATGTTCCAAAAATTGAAAGTGCTTCTAAGTGTGTAAGGTCAACACAGTGGTCAATTGACTAATTTGCTCAAATTTTGTTTTAAAAACACAATACCAAGATATTTCTCTCATCTCGAGCAGAGTATATATCTTACCATTCTCAGAATCCCTTGCAACATGATACATCACCGCACACACATACTTTGTACAGGTTTCCTCTGTTTTCATGTTGAGAATAGACTTGCTTAAATATGGGTTGATGGTCAAGAAATGAACATATTTTGCATTGACCTAGATGTTTTCTGTCCATTGAGGTACATTTCATCACTATCAACCCAATGAAAACCTCCTATGTAGTTGTGGCCCTTGAACAAGCTTAAAAGAAAACTGCCAAGAGGTTACATGGGAGGTTTTGCTTTAAACAAGTTCAGGGGCCAATAACACAGGAGGTTTTCATCCCAAATGACACCATGTTGCACTAGATAGTAAATCAGTACAGAAAATTAAAATGGAAGAAATGAATTGTGGGAAGTGTAAGATATCTTCTCTGCATCTCAAGGTTTTAGAAAATGTATAGTTTTGAGCAAGTTTGAAATTACTGGACTCCAGTGTAAAGCATTTAAGAAAAAGGAAAAAAAAGCATCATTAAATCCCAGTGGGGTGCAGTTAGAGTAAGCCCTCTTCCATCCCCAACTACTACTCAGATGTTCAGAGGGGTAAAAATACCGAATTTTGCCAATGCTTTTGATCATATATTTTGACCTCTGTTATTATCACACTATAGTTTTCAGCACAGTTCTTCTGCGGTCTGCCAATTTGGAGCAGTTTATTGCGTATACAAAAGCGGAGTTCTGATTGGCTAATTGAATCACATCATCATCACATCGGCACCTCATTCGCTGGTTGAGCTGCGTAGCATCACGTGACATAGTTTTTTAACGCGATAATCTGACTGAGCAGACGGATATAGATGAAGTAATTTGCTGAATAGTATAGCAACTAGAAAAAACAATATTATTACATTTTTAAAACAAATTTACAATAAATGATGACTTTTTAGAATTTACGCAACCAACAAGTCTTATAGTTCTTGAGTTAAGTCTGTATGGTAGGTGAATAGAACATAATTTACATATGAAGAGCTTGTTTCCAAACCCACAGTAACAGTACTGTGTGAGGTCATTGGTTCCCAAATGAGAACAATAGTCTGCATATTGTTATGCAGCATTGTAGTGGTAAATAATGGCTTGTCGATGGTACAACTCATTGTTGCTAATGTCAAACTTGTCAAATTGTGATGTATCACACAGGTAAATGAGAAACATATGGTTGTGGACTTGGTTTGGAAACAAGCTCATCATTTACTGAACAAAGTCCAAAAATCCACACAACACACTAATTTCAAACCTTTAAGTTAAGAGATACATTTCATCAACTTGTTGAATAAATGAAATCACACTAGCCATTGACCTTGTATTATTTTTTACCAAAATCAATGTTGTTATCAAAAGTGATTTTTTTAAAATAAATTTATGTCTAATTTTTATCTTAACTAAATATGGTTTTTTTATTAGACTTGATATGAAAAATACTGAACCGGAGACAAGCAAAAGGACTGAACACTAAGCCCATTCATTCATTCCATTGCTACAGCTGGTAAATAAAAAGAAAATAAAGGATCAAATTCAAAGGAAATAAAGAGGGCGCCATTCTAGACCTACCTTGCATTCCCTTTTTGATAAACAATTCATACCATTCCATGCATAAAACACAACACATCCCCAGTGACTGCTCTGCCCAGAGAAAAAAGGGACTGCTCTATTTGGAATATGACCTTGTGACCCACCATATCTTAACACATAGACTCAACCTCTTTCACTTCCAATCTGAGATGAATGTTAATGAAGTAAAAATCAATTTTATTTATTTTATTTATTTAAACAAAAGGTTAAAATACTGTCTCTCCCGCTGTTTATTGCTCCTTATGTCTACCTCTGCACTACTAATTCTGATTCATTAAACATTCCTTTTTAGGTACAGGTTGAGTAGTCACTGATCAAGGATAAGAACATACCGTTGGTTAACATTTCACACAATTGTCCATCTAACCTACGGTCAATATTCCTAATTGTGGGTCTTGCACTGCCAAGAAAGTATGACCCCCTGAGTAGTGTCAAAATAACAGTCAAATCAAAGAAAACAGTACAGATTATATAATCAAAATAATTTCCCCACAGGGGGTGACACTCCTTATAAGACTTAGGTCAATATTCCTATTTTGGGTCCTTTTCACATATCCCAAGGTATGAACCCCCCGGGTGACAATGGTATACTACAACTGCCAAAGCCATGGTTCAGCTTTGGTGCGGTAACCGCTCTAGTTTACAGATCTAATGAGAGGTTGTGCTTTTGAGGGCTGTACCAATGGTACATGGAAGAACAGTGCCACCAGGGGCGGACTGGTGGTTTTAGGCGGCCGTGGCAAATTTATTAAGACCGGCCCTATTACTAAAATAGAGCGCAGCCAGCTGAAGCGAGCGAGCGACTAGCATGATGGGGTCCAGGGGCCAGCGCAAGGGCCCCTGGTAGGGTCCAGGGCAAAGCCCTGGTGGGGTCCAGGGCGAAGCCCCGGACAACTAAGGGTTTTAGCTATTCTAGGGGTCAGGAAGCCCGGATTTGACAACGATTTCTGAAGCCAAATTCCATTTGTACAGACTTGAAATATTCTTTATCCATTGTCACTCACCAACAGTTTATTCAATTTATAAGTAGTGCATGTTTTATGTTTTGACTCATTTGCACACATATAGAATTACATCTTTGCAGAACTGTGTTATCATATCGTGAGTATATATTCAATCATTAAAAGACAAATGCTAAAAATGGTTTAGGCCTACTGGGTAAAGGTTAATAGCAACTTTTTTTAAACTATTGCGATTTGGTAGTTCACAGCATCTAGCTTAATGGTAGTGAGCTTTGGCAAAATTGCATTGATCATTTCATAGCGAGCGTGATAAAACTCCACAGTGGCGTAGATTTGTTTTTTGACATTGGGGTTGGAAAAATATTCTTGAAATAGCACGCTTTTGCGACATAAGTTTATTGTACAAATGCGCCTGAAGCGCACAGACATTTTTGGCATATTGAAGCTAAACTGGTGATGATGCAGTGGAATAAATTAGCGCGAAGCGCAAAAAAATTGACACTTTTTAGGCTAAAATGGCCAAATATGAGATTGATTTGGTCAGAAACTCACATAGGCCTACAGGTGTCATCATGGGGGGCTTGTATGGACCATCCCTTTTAAAATATTGGGAGGGGGGCGGGGATTTATCCCCCATCCCCCGGGATCTACGCCTATGAGTTGAAACATCAAAAGGGAAAGAAATTGGTTTGAGTATTGAACTGAGTAATGTGGCTGTAAGTATTATGTAATGTAATCCCTGCATTACAAGGAGCACCCCAGCCCAGAGGTTTTCGAATGATGGTCTAGCCGTGCTAGTTGTGACAGCTGATGGTGGTCCAAAGGGCCAAAGGCCGGGAGAGGGGCACTCACTAAAAATGAGTGAAGCGATGTGCGTGCAGTGCGCCGACAACCCACATTAACCCCATTTTTCAACTCCTCTCACTCAATGACCACTTTTTTATTTTTTATTTTACTGAATTACTGAACTCCTCACTCAATGACCCCTATTTTTTCTTTTCCTGTCACAATAAGAACTCCCTTTGTAAAGAATTTTTGACAAATTTCTGGTAGTCTTCCCATTTTGATGACTTTTGAAAAACAATTATCAAAAATTTGTCAACTTTTATATTTTGACCCAAGTTTTGTCCCAGTCTCACTGAAAGAACCCCCTTTTGAGGCCTCCTTACTGAATGACCCCCTTGGTTATATGGCGTCAAGCTCTCACCAAAAGACCCCTATAGCATGTATAGTTTCAAACTGGTGTCCCATGTCCGCACATCCCCGTCCACTTCGAAAGTCGAGTGCCTGTAGGCCTATCAGCCCCTATTTCTACAGGCCTTAGGCCCTATCACTATGCAGACAAACAGCGGGCACACTGTGTAGGCCCTTATATTACTCATCCCCCTCAATGATCCCCCTCCTTTCTTCTCTTCTCCTTTCTTTCTCCTATGTCTGCCTAATACCAAATGCCCATACCGGCCCTAGCCTCATTCCGCAGCCGCAATGAAATACCAATATTCCATTGACAGCCAGCCCAATATTTTGCTGTTGGCTTAAAATTTAAAGATTTTACTGTATCGCATCTAGAGTATTGGCCTTTTGCTGTGTTTACGGTCTAGAGAATTGATTCAAAAAGCCATTTGTAGGTGATGCCGCGACGGTGTACTAGTGGCCGGCCTATAATAGCTTAGTGTTAGGGCCTATACCTTAAGCCCTACCCTAGGGCCTATGTCTTGGGCCTTACGCCTTCGGCTCTCGGACCTATGCCTCAGGCCCTATAGGGCCTATGTCTTAAGATACTCCTTCCCCATTCTCTCCCCTATTCTTCTATTTTCCCTTTCTTTCTCCTCTTTTTCCTTTTCTCTCTTTCTTTTTTTCTCCCCTTCTCCTTTCTTTTCCTTTTTCTTTCTTTTTCTCTTCTTTTTGAGCAAGCGGCCCAGAACCAAGCGGCCCATGTGGCGATCTCCACAACGCCACAGTGGCCAGTCCGCCCCTGAGTGCCACGGTTGTTTGATGGGATCATTTATTAGTTTTTAAAACAAAACATCATGCACAACCAAATTTTAGGCTTAAACAGCTAAATGTGATATCATGCTAATGTTTACAGATGCTTTTGAGTCATTCTCAACTTTAATTTCCCCTGTTTTACAAAATTATTCACTTTTATAGCATTTTTAAAAGCTAAAATGTATCTATTAATGACAAAATTGGTGGCGCTATTTAGTAACTGGATATTACTCTTTCAAGCTTTTAATACAAATAATTCCTTTTATTGCTTGATAAAATTTGTTTATAAAATTTCCTTATTGCTTGTTTCAACTATTCCAGCTGTTTTAATGGCAGTATTAATCAGCTACCCTTGCAAATAAAGAAATATGATTTAGGATAAATAGCGCCATCTATAGTTTGCATTTAGTTAATAATGAAGCCAATTCTATATACATCAAACAACCGTGGTGCCTGGAAGAAAGAAATTTGCAGCATCCACCACTGCCAGAATGACACCGGGAGTTGCATTTTCCCTCCACCAATGGGCCTGTTTACGTTCCCATCAGAGGTTCCCAATGCTAACATTGCAGCACGTCAAAGGTGGGTCACACTTGTTAGAAGAAAAGATGAGCAGGGCAAAAAATGGCAACTTGACAAAGATAGTAGGGTGTGTCATGTACATTTTCCTGATGGAGAACCAACACCATCAAATTCCGATCCAATTTTGAACTTGTGGGCTATAAGCCCTATACCCCAAGAAAACTTCCATCACAGGAAGGAGATCCTGATCGGGAAAGGTGTAGAAGGACAACTAAAAAATCTAAACCTGAAACCTAAGGTGGCATTATATCCAGTATTAGAGTGCATAGTTCATTGAATATACCAAATATAGTAGACCACTTTTATTTTTGTCATTTCATTCATTTGCTTATTTTCATTTATTTCTTGTAGGAGTAAAATATTTCTTCCCTGTATTAGATACAGACCTGAACATAGCAGCTAAGTATGAAAACTGACCTGGGCGGAAGTGAATTGAAGTACCTGGTCATGCGTGCATGGTTTATACACAGCGATGTTTGTAATCACTCTTGCTCCAGACTACATTGACATTGTATGCATCATGGCTGCTCCGCAAGGAAAAACCTGGGAAGAACCCGAAGTTTTGACTCTCGTTGTCATTTTTTGGGGAGCCAAGATTCGGAGTTTTGTCGACAATACAGAACAAAATAAGGAGATGTTTTCGCATAGAAAATGCGTTAGGCCACAAAAAAAAAATCTTTTTTTTTAGTATTTTTCCAGTAAAAATTGGCGAAAATCATACTTTTTTCTCAAAATACCATGAAAAAAAGTCGGGAATAAAAAAAAAAAAAAAAAAAAAAAAATCGCATTTCGCATTTGTTTTTAAATTTCTCGTGAGCTTTGAGACAAACATTTTTTTTTTTTCCTTACAATGATGCAAGCAAGGATAGGAGAGAACTACAAGAAGCATTTGAACAAGTTTCCATTCATATTTTTTCCAGGAACCACATACAAGTTTCATTATACAAGTATTACAAAATATATTATTATTTTTTATTTTATACCAATTAATCATCAATCATGGCCGCGTTTGCGTGGACAAAGGAGGCAATAAATAGCTTGATTGCGGTGTGGGGAGAAGTGCAACAAATTTTAGATGGTCGAACCAAGAGGAACCAGTTGGCATACCAGCTGATCACAGAAAAGCTTAACAAGGGTGGCTTCCAGTGCACAAAGGCACAAGTAATATCGAAGATTAAGTACCTCATTGATTTATAATTGAAAGCATAGCTCTTGTGATAATACGTTTATACCTAACTAACCCAGGAGCACCAGGTGATGTTAGAGTTTAAAAATATGATTTTTTGCTATTTTTAGTTGATAGTATTTTTTGGATACCTTATTACCTCTAGAATGTCCCCTGAAAGGGAGACCATTAAAAAATACACACAGCTCATGTTACAGGGGGGTCAAATTAGGGTTTGTACAGTAAAGTATAGGGAAATCAAAGCTGTTTTTGATTTTGACTGCATTTATTTATTATGCAGTTTACTATGACAAATTTGGTTTTAAAAGAAAGATATTCATGTAAATTAATTTTTTCAAAAATAAAAACTTAAAATTTGTGTATGGTTTTCATGTAATTAATCACATAAAATTGATTAGTCAATGAGCTATACGCAGCCTGTCATCATGACATGCTGCATATAGCTATTATCATACGGGTGCACTACACTAAACCCTTCCGCATTTGGTGTAACCCTTCATAGTTCCGGTAAAAAATAGCACCTATGCGAAATATATCGGCGTCCCGAGGGAACCAAATTTGAGTGACTCTTGGTTGTTTTGATAAAAATGATAGAATAGGAGCTCAACATTACATATCTGTTCAGAAAATTTTCTGAATCGAATGTGCATGGGTAATAGGCCCTCGGAACAATAGCATGGCCGGAACTGGGAAGGAGGCGAGCGTGTCGGCTGAAATTCGGGCTGGCGCTGTTCAGGAGTTCGTCTCTCTCATGTTTGTCTTAACTTGTCCCAAAAATTAAATTTAAATAAAAGTTTAATCTTTATTTAAGACATTGGTTTGATCAAAATATTAAAAATGTTGTTACATGGGGTAGAAAAACAAACTTACTTTCTTGTATTTTCCGTGTATTTCAATGGGACGATTATTTAGTGGTGTGTGCCCTTCAAGACTCATTTTTAAATGCTATAGACATGATTAATACCTGATTTTAAGTGCCAAAAGTTGAGATTTTTGACTGAAACTGATGTCTTTGCAAAGAAAAAAAAAGTATGTTTTTCTATTTCCGTCTACAAATCGCGATTTCATTCTTAAACGCATACGAGAAATTAGCTTCAAAACGCAAGATCCCGTCGAATTGACAATTTAAGACCGTGCTTGAAATTGAGCTATTTTGGCCCCAATATCATAGAAGTGGTCACTTTTGGTTATCTCGGTGCTGAAAAAATGAAACATCTTTGGAATTATTTTGATGCAAAATGTAATTATAAGATCAAAACTCAATTATAATCGTTTTGAAAATAATCACTGAACCTTTAATTGGGTCTCAATAGACATTTAAAGTCAAAGCATACTATATTATGGCCTAATGATGACAAAATAACGGCATTTTTATCTCATGACCAAATGTTCAATTCCCAAGAGAGAAATTTATCAATTAATTCTGATGATGGGGTTTCTTAATTTTAGATCTTGCAAAAACAATACACGCAACTTGGAAATTTAACATTTTAGAGTGTCAAATTACCGTTCTATCTACCCATAACACCCCCCCCCCCAACTTAAGGCATATGCCTATTGACACGTCCTTATATTATGCATGATCTAAGAGTGGGGGGGGGGGTGAAATGATCACATGTCGTTTTTCGGTCATGTTAAATCTGTGATTGTACATATATTTTTGTAAACAAAGTCACTTTCCTGATGTTAATGGGATTATAAATACAGTTTAACATGGTCAAAATGTTGCTCTGGCCCTTAAATGCTGAAAATTGCGAAAAGTATCATATTTTCACTCAGTCCGAGCTTGTTTGGAGCCCTGTTTTATAACTTTGGAGTGACTAGCGATAAAAAGCAATTACACTTTTTTAGGATGTTGACCACTGATTCCAAAAATAAAGAATATCAAAAATATTTTTTCTTATAAGGGTGCACTACACTAAACCCTTCCGCATTTGGTGTAACCCTTCATAGTTCCGGTAAAAAATAGCACCTATGCGAAATATATCGGCGTCCCGAGGGAACCAAATTTGAGTGACTCTTGGTTGTTTTGATAAAAATGATAGAATAGGAGCTCAACATTACATATCTGTTCAGAAAATTTTCTGAATCGAATGTGCATGGGTAATAGGCCCTCGGAACAATATCATGGCCGGAACTGGTAAGGAGGCGAGCGTGTCGGCTGAAATTCGGGATGGCGCTGTTCAGGAGTTCGTATCTCTCAAGTTTGTCTTAACTTGTCCCAAAAAATTAAATTTAAATAAAAGTTTAATCTTTATTTAAGACATTGGTTTGATCAAAATATTAAAAATGTTGTTACATGGGGTAGAAAAACAAACTTACTTTCTTGTATTTTCCGTGTATTTCAATGGGACGATTATTTAGTGGTGTGTGCCCATACGGTGGTGGGCAAATTTGCCAAATTATATGGCACTGGTTAAATTGCATGATTTGAATGTTCTAGTTGGAGTAGATCCACTTAAAAGAAGTTAAACTCAAAGTTATAAGATTCAAGCTGCCGTTGATAGACACGTCAAGCATGATAACATGATTATTACAACCTGACGGTGTGGTGTTTGTGACTGCTTGTATCAACTGTCATGACTAAGCTTAGGCTTGTTCCAGTGCCAGTGGTTCTGTCTTCTGAGACTGAAGGTATATGAATTCTTGGTAAGTTGCATTTTATCTATGAAGTTTTGACTTTCACTTTAGAAAGCATATCATGGTACATGAATGTAAATTCCACTTTACTATGAGCATATACCTGTACGGTACCGTACACGATATTTTAATGGTAATATAAATAATTTATGTGATATTGATATTTATTGTCATGATTGTTATTATCATGTATCAAATGACTGGTTTGATCAGTTGAGTTACTGGTACCATTCATGCATTAATACGTAATCAATTTTGCTTCAAGACAAGTTAGTTGCACAGGCAAATATTCAAGCTGACCAGTGTTAAATATTAAATTCGGGATTAAATTATTCTTTATCACTTAGGCCCTATCAGTCAATGTGTTTACGTTAGCGTCGGTTAAACTCAGCAGGATCCATAAGTTTGGACGTAATGCTAAGTGTAAAAGGCCTGTATAAAAATCTGCAAAAAAAGTGCAATATTGTCACAGAGATCTGCAGGAATATCTAGGTCTATGTCCCAAGTCTATTCTAGACTCTCTATTGTCTTTTTTCCCAATTGATGTATTTTATTGGGAATTTCGACTTGTATACATGACATGTGAAATGTGGTCATTTATGGGCATTTCCACGGTAACACGTGTTACACTTTAGAGCATCCACGGTTACTTTCCATCCTCTGGTTGTAATATAGTAAAATTTAATAATACAACAATGGTGCGAAAGCCGTAACCAACCAAAACAAAATCATAGCAACCGCATTGACCCTCTTTATTTCTGGCGGCAAAAAAGTTTATTGCTGAACAATAAACTCAATAAACGTTATTTAAACTTAAACACAATTTTGAAAATTTCAGACGTATATCACCAAGATTATCAAAAGCCGCTGCAAGGTCAAGGTAGTGAAAATATCACCAAGTTTATCAAAAGCCGCTGCAAAGTCAAGGGAGTCGCCATGCAGAAATATAGATTTGCAAGATAAGCGTAAGCAATTGTACTTTTTTTTTGCCAGTTCACATGAATTTCTAACAAGTTTTCTATTCCCTGTTTCTAACTTTATACTTTAATACAGAGATGTGATTTTCAGAAATTTTCCTGATTTCATGAAATTTTATTAAAAATTTATTGTTTTCAGGAAATTTTGCCCTGCACGATAGAAATTAGAATGAGACAGCTCATTTTTTCAGGAAATTTCAAAGCATATCAGGAAATTTTGACCATGTACTGTATCACATCTCTGTATTTATTTTATTTTACAATTTTACAATAATTAATCCAAGTCATGATAAAAAATGATATGTTGATAAAAATGATATTCATAAATTATGACCACATTTGGTCAGGGGTTGTCAGACTTGTATAGTGATTCTGAACAGTCCACTTCTGATGAAAACACTTAGTTAAACACCTCGGTATTGTGCTGACAAACAGTTCAACTCTTGACTGCAAACATTTCAATGTCCTGTAATGAGATTGATTTCTGGTCTAGCAGTTCTTTGTGCAGCATTTGGATTGAATTTCATTAGTCATTTCTCTTAGCAAGCTTCCCAGAGGAGAATTTTCTATTGCAGGCTGACATTTATATTACCTTTATGTCCCTGATATGCACAAAAATGCATCAATTGGATATTTTATGCTAAAAGTTGTGACCTGATTAAAAGTTTGTTTTATAAATCATTGTAAAAGACAGGTGATTTTGTGGTATTCAGCTCTCTCTCTGTACTTCCTATCATTTTGTAGTTCTACACACTAAAAAGTATATAGATTGATGGATATCGTGCACTAGAGTTTATCACCAGATGTCTGCCGATGCTCCTATTTCACAACAACTTTGCGTGGTAATATCTGTACGCAGCACGCGCGTATCATAGCAATTCTCTTTTTACAGAAGCCGCGAACACCGAGATTTGAACTATATCAAACAGTTGATTTGTGGACAAATTCATTGTTTATGTTGTAGCAATTATTTTGAAGTTGAAGTACTTTTTGCTCCTATAGGGCCTAAACCACTTTAGTTTCCTCAGTGGGAATTCACAGGGTGATTTTCCCACAGAAACATTTAAAAGTACTTTTGCTCCTATAGGGCCTAAACCACTTCAGTTTCCTCAGTGGGAATTCACACTAATATTATTATATTATTTGATTTGTAAATTATAAGATGTTTGTAGCAAAGACAAACCTATAATATTTCAGGTCATTTCATCATGGCAGTTGGCAATGGTAGGCTAATGTCTTGCATGATACAGTTGTGCACACATTGTTTTTCACTTGTCCATTTCACTGCCAAGATTAAATGAAATGGAGTATAACATGAGTAAAACTAGATTGTTTGTGTCTTTTCAGATCAATGAAATGGCTCTACTGAATGAATGCATTGATGAACAGATTATATCGACTACTACTAGCAAGTGTCATTTTGGAAATAATAATTAAGTAATTCAAGATTAAGAACTTGCAGAATGTATGTTACATTAAGGAAAGGGATAATAGATAAGGTGACAGGTGACATCATGCGCACACATCATGGCAATTTCCACTGTTCTTTGCCCAGCATTATGCGTATGCATCATACTTTGATCAAGGTCCATTTCATATCTAGTACAAAAATGTAGGCATACAAGAAAGCCATTTTAAACATCAATATTATTCCAATTGCCCTGGTTGATATACACTGATGTCACCTCATCTATACATTTATGACCATTAATTGTTATTGGGCTGTTAAAATGTAGTAAAGCTAGTCTTAGAGATACTGTCCAATAGTTCTTACAAAACAATGGGACAGCATTGATTTAGTATATTTAGTAAGACCACACTAAGGCATTTAATTTTTCCAACTTGTCAAAGCGATATATGTAGTATACCATTTGATATGTTAAATACAAAATTATACATTGCTAAGGAGCAACTTAAAATGTGTGTTGAACAGCACTTTCACTTTTCAGTAAAGTTATTATGGTTCAACATAATTAAGCCATACTTTAAATAAGATTCTTAAACACTTGAGAACGTTCCTGCAATCTTATTGGTTCTTACCTGTGTGATATGACACGATATCACACGGGTCAGTGCATGTGCATTGACGCGATACGCGTACTCGCTATTTGAACCAATCGGAGGCGCATAACAACAACGGGACTGATCGATTTTAAGCCCTAGGTAATTCCTTGCAAAATGTAGGATTTAATTTCATTAATATTTGTAATAGGGGCCTACTTGTAATGATATTTTTATTTGAATTGAAGTGTTTAAGAATGAGAATAAAAGTATTGTTTTTAGCGCTATCGTGCATCTATCGTCTCATATAACACGGGCGACATCATTATTTTTGGCGTAAAACAACTCGGCGGCCCCCTGTTGTTTTACTTAAAATAATGATGTCGCCTGTGTTATATGAGACGATAGATGCACTCCAGGGGCTAAAAACAATACCCTTATTCTCTAATTCACACCTGTGGCTGAGATCAATCCTGTGGTAAGCAGACTCAAAGCAGATACAAAATAATTAATAAAAAACATGTTGACAATGCATATCGTGTAAGATTGCCAAGTAGAATGATAATGCAAGATTTTTCAATATATGTCAATCAAGTCGCAAAGACTCTCAATGTAATACACAGTGGCTGCCTGTGCTTGTGGCTCAAAGTGAAGCAGGTGCATATGGTGGGATCATTTTAGACTGAAAATAAGGGTAATGTGCAAGTCTGGGGTGCCCTGCAGTTTCACTCACCCTGAGCCTATAGGAGTTACGCCATTGTAATACGCTCATGTACAAATAACGCATCCATTGACACATATTTTATGCTATATATGGTGTTTTTTGAAAATAAATGAAAAACGATTTGTTTAAACAAGATATAATTGTGATATTTGAATTTCTTGTGTGATTTCCTTTCATTTGATACCCATATTGACATACTTTCGATGAAATCGGTCAGATTTGACCCCCCTGGGGGTCCGTGAATATTTTGGGGGTCTCCCGGTCGGTGCTTAAAATACTTGCCATGGACCATCCAAATTGATGGTGCAACTAAAAATAGCATTAAGAATTCAAAAAAAGTACTCTGTGCTCCCTGGTTAAACCCACAAGGCATATATCTTGCTATTGTATTTATTATTATTCTAAAATTTTGTTTATCATATTTAATACTAAAGGGTGCCACAACAACACGCTCTGCGTTCAGTGGCATCCTCATCATTTCACCATATTATACGATGTTTGTAAAAGCTTTTTTATATTGTAATTATTTAATGGATGAATTTGATGAAATAAAACTGAACTGAAAATAGACCATTTTAATATTTTGAGGAAAATTTTGCTTTGAATAAACAAATACACAAGACGTGCTTGGAAAATGTACTATTTTTGAAGGCTACTGCATATCTTCTAGGGCAAAAACTATACTTTCCAGGTCTGTTAATTCTGTATTTTTATATTGTGGATTCAAGACTATTTACAAGGCACATAGTGAATCCCTTTACCTTTCATTTTTCTCCTCTTCATTGTTTGTTACCAAAAGGAAACACAAACCACGGCACACTATGACCCAGAATACATCAACCATCTCATTGAAGAAAACAATAAGCTCAAACAACAGGTTAAAGATTTGGAAAAGAAACTAACTACGCAGTAAATACTTTTAATAAATAACAAAACAAAATGAAGGTGAATGAAATTGTCTACAAGATTGAAAGTGGGAAAATGCCCAACGTCCACATTTTGGACGTCATAATTCAATCCCATCAAATACAAAACAAGCCAACAAGATCTGCCTATCAGCGGAAATTGAACAATGTGAAAAAAAATGTTACTACAGTTTAAAAAAAGAAAGGGGAGGGCAGGAATAGAGCAGGAAATGACAGAATACCTTGAAAGCGAATTTCAATTCCCAACAAAGACACCCAGACCTGCTGAAGCTTCCACAACAGCCAAGGAGACACAAACACTCATATCTGCAGCATCCCCTGCACAACATGTTCAAAGAGAAAACAGGGCTCTGAAAAACACAAATAAAAGTCTTCAGAATAGACTTAATGCCAATTCGAGTGAACTGAAAAGAAGGCATTCAAAGAAAAAGATAAACAAGCTTGAAGGAAATGTTAAGAAATGAAAAGTAGCTGTAAAGGATACAAAGGTGGAACACAGAGAGATAAAGGTGCAGTTGGAAGACAAACAACAATAGGTGAATGCCGGGGGGGTACTCAAGTTTGGTTTTGGTAGGGACGTGCCGCTGAGAATTTGAAAGTGGACCCATAAATATACCAATTTTCAAGAAATTTGGACCCATTGATACACCAAAAGTAAAAAATGTTGGCCGAATTTAACCCAAATTGTCTTAGTTTTTACAAATTTTCCCAAAATTTTGGCTAGATTAAGGAAAAATTGGGCTGTTTTCCGAAAAAATTGAGAAAATTTTGAAAAAAGGACCCATTCATATACCAAAATAGGCTTTGAAAAAGGGGTCATTGATATACCAAGAGGCCGGAAATGCTACCCATGTTTGCGGCACGTCCCCGTATGGTCATTTGTACTGAGTCCCCCCCCCCCCCGGGTGAATGATTTATGGGAAGAAAATGAATGGCTCAGAGAAATGGTGAATGGCAGTCTGGTCACACAAGATGATGCTGGTCATTTCACTACAGATACAAAGGAGTGTGTCTGCAACATGCTTGCCTGTAATGTGTCCACAGGAAAAGTACCAAAAGTTATGGAAACTGTTCTGAAACTTGCAGGAGTTACAGCATTCTGCTCTCCCTTCCAAGACCACTGTAAATGAATGGAATGTTTTGAGAGCTTCATTATCACAGAAACAATTAGCAGAAGAATTACCACAATCATTACACTTGAGTTTACTTAGCGATGAAACATCCAAACATGGCAGGAAATTTGAAGGCTATCGTGCTGTTGACGAGAGTGGAAGGTCTTTCGTGATGGGTCTTAGGAACATATCTTCTAAGGCTGGCCAAGATGTGCTTAACACATTCCAACAAATTCTGAGAGACATAAGTAATCATGCACAGGAAAGTGAGAATGATATTAGAAAGACGATCTTGTCAAAGATAATGACTACCATGTCCGATAGGGCAGCTACCCAACTTTAACGAGTTACTTGAACAGTACAGATTGCAAGTACTTCCTGAAGTTGTTGAAAATTTCAGTGAGCTAAGTACAGCAGAACAACAGTCCATGGGAAAACATCCTGGTATAATGTTGTGTGTAACCAAAGCAAAAGACAAAAAAATCATCAAAGGCCTGATAGAATGAGAGTGAAAGGTTTGACAGACAGTGATTCAACAGCAGCATTTGATGCCTAACTACATAGATTAAGCCAGAACTGGCCACCAATATTTAACCAGTACTTTTTTAGATCACATAGCTGATGATATGAAGTCTGGCATGATTCTTCCTGTTCAAAAAATGTTTGGCTTGGGCAGTAACCTGTATTACAGTAATCCCAGTGAAGGTTTACATTCACAATTCAAACAGAGAATAAAGAAGTGCAAAACCAACGAGGCCAGATCAGGCAGACTCACCAAATGCACATAGACAGAAGTGACAGAAATGTATCAATCAATGTGCATGCGCTTTCAACGAAATGTTAGGAGAGCATTAATCGATCAAGGACCATACAAGCTGGCCCCAGCATATGAACACCTGGGTGTCAATGCAGAGGAATGGATATCTATGCCCAACGGTGAAAGGAAGAAAAAGATGGCAATGTTAGACCCCACTTGGTCAGGACCAGATGTTGATGATGAGGAAAAGGAAACAAATAACCAAACAGCTGCCACTGTGGCCACTGGATACGATATGATGGGGGTACTTTCCATCTCATTTCCCCGGCGTGACAACAAAGGGAAGATGGTATCTTTCTACACTAAAACCCCAAGTTTCACAATAGAGCCACCCAAGCCTGGCACAACCATTAATTTTGATGCATATAAATAAACAGTAAGAAACTGACATTAAACTTGATATTATTTCTCAGATTGAGATTAGTCAACTCTCACCAGATTACCACATAAAGATGTTCTTATATAATTCATTTTTCTTGTTTGTACTCGCCAGTTACCAAAAAATTATCGCCAGCCTTTCAGGCTCATGGAAAAATGGCAATGCCATTTTGAAACAAAAAATTTGAAATTTTGAAGCACCTGATGGCAGTAGGCACATCAGATATGTTGTAATATCGTTGTCTGAACCAGACAAGGTACACTTGGTGAAATTTGCAGATGATGGACCATGTTGTGGCTGCGTAGGATTTCAAAATACAAAAATGTGCAGCCACATTTCCAGCAAAGATAATGCCAGTGTGTGAACTTTTACAACAGCCAAAGGCGACTTCATCCATAGATGAAGAAGACAGTACTGTTTTCCCAGTTGCGTGCGGGTACGGTGGACAACCTCTGAACCAAGGTACCTTTGTTCGCTGGCAACCAGATTTGTGTTGATCTCTCTTTTTTGTGTTACAGATTTCTAGCCCATTTTTCTTCCATTATCACTTAGAAAGACATAATAGGGAGCATCTTTCACATTGGCTGGAGCAGGCCATCAGCAAGAATGTAATAGAGAGAAATAGCATGTGTTACCAAGAAACATCACTGCTTTTAAGTTAAGTCTCCCTTGAGTATTAAGTGGCAGACATGGCCCACTTTGAATGCTTTCTGCAGAGCATTCTTTGATATTGCTGGTGATCATGCGTACAAGTTTTACACTGGCTCAGAAACTAAAACAAGAGTTAGAAAGGATGCAAAATTTGGGAGTGATTGTCAAAGAGACTTCACCTATTGAATGGGTAAACAGTTTAGTGACCCCTATCAAACGTAATGGGTCCCTCAGAGTATGTATTGACCCCAAAGATTTAAATGAGGCAATACTAAGGGAGCACTATCCCATGATTACAAATTTTTCACGGTGTTAGATGCTACATCAGGTTATTACCAATTGAAACTGAGCAAATTGAGAGCCTTACATCACTGCTCAAGTCTCCCTTCAATATTAAGTGCCAGACATGGCCCACTTTGAATGCTTTCTGCAGAGCGTTCTTTGATATTGCTGGTGACCATGCGTACAAGTTTGACACTGGCTCAGCAAACTATGGTGTTCAAAAGAAACCACAGAACAATGAAACGGTGGAAAGCAGCAAAAAACTTTGATGGTGGACTATCTCCAGCAAAGATAATGACAGTGTTACAACAGTCAAAGGTGGCTTCATCCATAGATGGAGAAGACAATACTGTTTTCCCAGTGTATGGGTACGATGGACAACCTCTGAACCAAGGTACCTTTGTTCGCTGGCAACCAGATACCAACTCATACATTTTGGACGGTGTGAGACCCAACTTATATATGATGAAATTGCTGAGAGTGCAGACAATTTCATATGTAAAGCAGAGGTAAGGTGGCTTCATCCATAGATGGAGAAGACAGTACTGCTTTCCCAATTGTATGTGGGTACGATGGACAACCTCTGATCCAAGGTACCTTTATTCGCTGGCAACCAGATTCCAACTCATACATTTTGGATGGTGTGAGACCTCGACTTACGTATGAGGAAATTGCAAACAATTTCACTGCAGAGGTGCAAGTTCATATCAGAAGTTGTTGAATTTTATGTTGTGGATGTCAAAGGCCTGATGGCAATGAATGTTGGAACAGTCTTTTTGACAGTTGGGGTGAAGCAAGCTGAAGTACGACATTGTCTGAAAGCTATGCTCAAAGCAATTCAAATCTGCTCTGAATGCATAATCAGTAAGTCAAATGAATGCATTTACCACAACCAGCAGGAATCATGCAACAGATACAGGAGTCGAAATGTCAAGTGCGTCAGTTTGATGGTTGTACATTGCTATGCGGATATGACTGCATTACAACGTGTGGCCCATGAAGAAATTATACACAGTTTGGCTTTGGCATGCTGCATATGTGCAAGGCCTTTGTTGGATATATACGCATTTATCGCATCACTGATGGAAGCGAAATATTTTGCTTGAATATGCTCGTGGCACTTTGGCTTTCATCTTCAAATACCAAAATGAGAAAGCACTACTTTAAAAAGACTTAGAAACATGTTTACATGTCAATTATGAGTAGACTGGCATCTACCCAGTAAGTATTGTCAAGTGTGTCCGTTTGATGGTTGTAAACTTGTATATTACTATGCGGATATGGCTGCATCACAACGTGTTGCCCATGAAAAGCAAATGAAAGAAGCTTCATATGATCTACATGTAACAATGCCAAATTATACACAGTTTGGCTTTGGCATGCTGCGTATGTGCAAGACAATTATCACATCACTTGGAGCAAGTTCCAGCATTCCCTGATTGGTACAACATTAAATATGATGAGGACGATGCAATATACACTTACAAGTTGTAAGAGGATTATAAAAGGGGCTATTTGAAAATAATTGTGTAAAGGCAAGCGCTCAAGTACAATTTGTTTATGCTTGTACCGAAAATGTAACCAAGCATTACCCGAAGAAGTACTTGAGCTGAATAATTGCTCTGAATGCATAATCGTAAGTCAAATGTATGCATTTACCACTATCAGCAGGAATCATGCAACAGATGCAGGAGTCGAAATGGCAAGTGTGTCAGTTTGATGGTTGTACATTGCTATGCGGATATGGCTGCGTCACAACATGTTGCCCATGAAGAGGAAATGAAAGAAGCTTCATATGATCCAACAATGCCAAATTATACAGTTTGGCTTTGGCCTGCTGCATATGTGCAAGCCATTTGTTGGATATATACACAATTATCGCATCACTGATGGAAGCGAAATGGTTTGCATCAATATGCTTGTTGTGGCACTTTGGCTTTTGAGCAAGGACACTGTTGGCATTATTCTGACAGGATTCGGAAAAAGCATTGTCTTTTACGCAGTGCCATTCCTGAAAGAGAAGGTAATAAAAAAGTTTTCTTCATGTTGCTAATGTGTAGGCCTAATGAAGATTAAATAACAGTTCATTTGGTAACAGTTAATGTTGAGTAGTGTACTACACTACATGATTATGTGTATCACAATAGTTTGAGGCTAACATTGCGTACTCCCGTTTACCATCTACGAACGATGTAGTATCTAACTCCATTCCTTGGTTCCATCATACAATAACACAGCTCATTGCATTTTGTCAGGCTATTCTCCCAATACCACAATCATATGAACTACTATTTTGCCAAGGCCGTACTATTATGGGGCACATTCCCAAGCGGGTCATGCGTGCAAAGTTATGCAGATTATGCCATTTTTGAGAGCAGCGGGGGCAAGTCCGTTGATTTCCGTGACATAACCCCTGGAGAGATCAACCTTTTCAGGTACAATTGTCTCCACCTGAGCCCCCTAGGCTTAGATATTTTTCTCAAAACCATCAGGGGTGCCCTGGAATTTCTTCATTACTTTCCAATTAGTACGCAATGCTAGACCCCGTTTACACAGAGCCTGAAGTCGACTTAAGTCGACTTTGAACTCGACTTCATTTGTGTGTAAACAGGGTCGTCGCATTTTGAACTCGACTTCAGAATTCGACTTCGAATGATGACCCGGAGCAACATTTGTCGAATTCAAAGTCGACTTCAAAATCGACTTTTGCAGTGTAAACGAACACGTAATTAGAAGTCGACTTTATAATGGTAATTTGAAACATGGGCAAGTGATGGCATAAATTTGAATTCACAATCTGTTTTGAAGTCGACTACCGTGTAAACACCCAGTCAAAAATAATTTATGCTAATCCTTAGTCGCAATCTGAATTCGATGTCGCAATTGAAGTCGACTTCTCTCTGTGTAAACGGGGTCATAGTATGGCGAGGACTGAATGATTTGGTGAGAAGACGGGCGGTGAAGAGGAATAATGGTTTAGCAATGATTCGCCATTGGAGGCTATAGACATGATTGAATTCCACTGCAGGAAGCACCCACATGCATCCTCACTCTGATGATTTAGCAGTCTCAACCATAAGTCATGAAGTTGAAGATGCCCTAATTGCAGCCAACTCTGTGATGGTTACTGTTGCTCGTAAGTAGTACCACCCATGGTCACAGGAGGCCAAAGATCACATGGATTTGAAACTTGGGAGGCCTCTCTTCATTGCAGTCAATAAGCAGGGCCAATGTTTCAGTTGATTCTAATTTTGCTTTTGCAAGTTATGTATGATTATGTGTATTACACTTCTCAATCTGAGCTATAACTTTAATATCATGTTACTAGAAAGACTGGCATGCAGAATTCACCAGTATCTACACTTTTATATGTCTCCTTCATTAAAATACCCTTTGAAGAAAATTAGCAATAAGTACAGTTTGAGGCTAAAACAAGTATGTGAAACACTTTTGGAACAGTACATGTACGTCCAAGTCCAACCATATTCCATTATTGAAGCACTATTCTGTTATCTATGGGTTTGGATACTTCAACAAGGGCAGTGTAGTGTCTTATCTGCCAATACACTACCAGGATGAAGCAGGGCACCCACATACCATCTGAGGATGCGCAGAAGAGGAAATTGGAGAGGAAGGCAAAGAAGAGGCATATATTGGGTTTAAGAACTATCCTGACCAGAGTGCAAAGTTCCTCTCTGGTGGTAGTATTGAAATATAAAGTGATTGTATATTTTCAATTACTTGATTTTCTGATTAATTTAACTTATTTTATTATTTTTCATGATTAATTTTTGGCAATGAGTGCAGATTTTGTGATATCTAAAAAAAATGTAAAATGAAATATTATTGTCATGAAATATTTCAATGATCATGACTATAAGAAGCCAGCCCTTAAGTTGTTTATATCACTGTTAATTAAGGGCTGGGGTATGAACGTTTGGACAGTATTTATTTTGGGACATTAGAGCACATCAGACATATCGAATTGCATTCTGAATACGAAGAATGTCATTCTGATATCAAATAATTTTGATTTTTAAAATTCGCAATTTAATACACATTTTATGGCAAATCATTAAAAATTGATATTTTTGATATTTAACAGTACTTGAAGTAAACTTTACAAATCTGATGATTTATAATACTTAAAGTGTATGTAGGTGAGATGAAAAAGCAGAAGATAAATTGAAAATTTTGACCTTTCATTATAGAAGATATGGATTTTTTCCCAAAACACCAAAAAAAAATTAGGTCTTTTTGGGATAATAATCCATATCTTCAATATGAAAGGTAAAAATGTTCAATTGACTGTCGGCTTTTCCTCCCTGCTACATACACTTTAAGAATATATCATTAGATTTATATAATTTACTTCGAGGACTGTTATATATCAAAAATTTGAAAAATATCAAATTTTTATAATTTGTCATAAAATTTTATTATATTATGATTTTCAAAAAATGAAAATTATTTGATATCAGAAAGACATGGTTCGTATTCGGAATGCAATTCGATAGGTCTGAGGTGCTCTCATGTCCCACAAAAAATACTGTCGAAAAGCAATAAACGCTCATTTTAGATCCCTTAAGCCTTTAAAATAATTATGACCAACATGTTGAGGATAAATCTCAATATAATTTAAAACTTCTGTTTAATACAGGATCTGGCCAACATCCCGACCTTTTGACCCACGTGCCTCACCCAAAACATGAACAAATCATTTCACAGTACCCTTTGGCACCTAGCGTCAAAGGAAGGCTACAATTCCTCTAAGGAAATTACACTGGCTTTGGAAATGGCTGTAATGTACTTCAATCAGGGAAGGCACAGTAGCAACACACAAATTCAATCATCCATGGGTTTGGATACTTCAACAAGGGCAGAGGAGTGTTTTATCTGCCAAGATACAACCAGGGTAAAGCAGAGCACCCACATACCATCTGAGGACGCGCAGAAGAGGAAATTGGAGAGGAAGGCCAAGAAGAGGCATATTGGGTTTAATAACAATCCTGACACTCTTGGGAGTGCTCTGCAAATGGCCTTTAAATAAGATCAGCATTTGGAGACTTTCGTATGATCCTTTATTCAACAATACAGGTGGAGAAGTATTACAAGTCTAAAGGAGGTATTAGACACGCTATCTCCTCAGGAACAATTATGGTGGAAAGAAGCTAATGCAGACCCAATCTGTTTTATTAAGTGCTATTCACAGTGGCTTAAATAAAATAGCATTACATTCTTCCAGACTGCATGCATGCACAGGAGAGGGTAAAAGTGTGTGTCAGACATTCTTTCTGTGTACTCTTGGTTACAAGAATGATAATATCACTAAGTGCATCTTGAAGAAAAAACGAATTCAGAATCCATCTCAACACCAGATGACCAGCAAGGAAAACATGCCCCTGCTAATAAGCACAAACATGACCAACACCATTCCAGATGAGAACTTGGATGACACATCAAGGTTTCATGATTATTGGAGGGTGAAATTAAATCTTTATCATCTCATCTGATCAGATGATACAACTATTGAGGCTTCTCAGAGAAGCTGAGCAATCCAACATCAATAAGGTCATCAAACCTAACATGGAAATATGTGGCTTTTAAAACAAATGGTTCAGAAAGATAGGATTTTCTGAAGTTTGGTTTTGCATATTTTTAACAACTTGTGTTTGTATGTTTTTGCATTCTTTCCTTTGCAGTATTTGCTATCAACCAACTAAGAATCCAGCCATCCTATCTGACCAGGTACATCAATCAGAAGTGCAACTCAATGAGCAGGTCAAACAGACGTCAGAAAATCTCAAAAGAACTTTCTCTGCTATGATATCATTGCATCACACATATCGTCGGTTGCAATACATAGTGGCATAGAGTGAGTTTTTGTCATGTATATAAATAATATTGATATATTTTAACAACTTGTGTTAGTATATTTTTGTATTCTTTCCTTTGCAGTATTTGCTATCAACCAACTAAGAATCCAGCCATCCTATCTGACCGAGTACATCAATCAGAAGCGCAACTCAATGAGCAGGTCAAACAGACATCAGAAAATCTCAAAAGAACTTTCTCTGCTATAACATCATTGCATTACACATATCGTTGGTTGCAATACATAGTGGCATAGAGTGAGTTTTTGACTTGTATATAAATTGATATATTTTAACAACTTGTGTTTGTATGTTTTTGCATTCTTTCCTTTACAGTATTATTTTGCAATCAACCAACTAAGAATCCAGCCATCTGATCTGACCAGGTACATCACTCAGAAGTGCAACTCAATGAGCAGGTCAAACAGACGTCAGAAAATCTCAAAAGAACTTTCTCTGCTATAACATCATTGCATCACACATATCGTCGGTTGCAATACATAGTGGCATAGAGTGAGTTTTTGACTTGTATATAAATTGATATTTTAACAGGTGTGTTTGTATATTTTTGCAATTTTTCCTTTGCAGTATTTGCAATCAACCAACTAAGAATCCAGCCATCTGATCTGACCAGGTACATCACTCAGAAGTGCAACTCAATGAGCAGGTCAAACAGACGTCAGAAAATCTCAAAAGAACTTTCTCTGCTATAACATCATTGCATCACACATATCGTCGGTTGCAATACATAGTGGCATAGAGTGAGTTTTTGACTTGTATATAAATTGATATATTTTAACAACTTGTGTTTGTATATTTTTGCATTCTTTCCTTTGCAGTATTTGCAATCAACCAACTAAGAATCCAGCCATCCAATCTGACCAGGTACATCACTCAGAAGTGCAACTCAATGAGCAGGTCAAACAGACATCAGAAAATCTCAAAAGAACTTTCTCTGCTATTTCTCATTACATCACACATATTCTCTTGGTTGTTGGCTAAAAAAAAGGAAACATCACATGTAAAGCACTAGCAAATGTCCAAAGATGAATCAAAAGAGAAGCTCAGGAAATGTCCAAGCGGACCAAGGACACTTTCAGAAGAAAAATTCCACCATGGAAAAACAAATGAAGCCCATAATTTCCACAGAAGGAATTTCAAAGGTGTGTGACCAATGGAAGACATGGTTAAAACTTGTTCGACAGAGTTAGATAACTTAATTTTGGAAAATACACCCCAAATACTTCTATGGGAATCACAAAAAGAAGCACTGAAACTGGCAAGGAGAAATCTATATCTTATAAGCTATAATTTGCTGGTGTGTTGCCTTGTATACCAAATCACCAGCCGAATATAAATCCTTCAGAGACTCAAAATTTATAATCCTTCCACATCAGAACACCATCAAAGAGTATATTCACTACACACAACTTAAATTCATGATTTGATTCTAATTTTATTCTTCGGCTCGTAAAAGACTTTGATGTTCACAATCAGCCAGACCATGATGAGCAGCATTTGAGCGTCTCTTGGTGCCTTCAGCTTTGATCGAGCCATCCACTATAACAATACGTGAGGAAACCAACTTTGTTGGAGAAAATAGGCATGGTACCTTTTACAAATGTACTCATTACAAATTATGTACATTTGTAGGAAACCAGTTGGTTGCTGAAATTAATACTTGAATTCAAAGACAGTGTGTCTCTGTAACTTGACCATGTACCAGATCTCATAATTCAATTTGGATCTGTTGGGAAAATTTTCAACTGAGCCAGTAGCAGCAGGAAACAAACTTTGTAGGAGATTTCGCAAATGCAACACATATAAGTCTCCAAATATAAAGATGCTTCACATCTTGAAATATCATTGTTTGTATACCATGAAGTCTTTGCAGATGCTAGTGAGAGACAAAGTTAACTTTCACTGTGGATTTTGTAGAGAGGTGGGTCACACAGCCAGAACATGTGCAAAGAAAACAAACTCATCTTTGGCTACAAGTGATACTCAATGAATGTGGAAATACTCAAGAACTAAAGTGGACAGATAAATTGAATGAATTTTGATATATTTATTAATGAGACTTGTGTTACGCCCTCTAGGTAATGCTCCTCACTTCCACATTGGAAACAGTGTCTCTCAAACGGCATGACGAACACCTGGTGGGAGACACCTTCAACAATGCTGTGGTCACAGGTCTCAGTGATGAACATGTACAAAGTGAGCTGGGTCCACTCTTATTGAAAGATATATCTCAGATGAAGTTCTGATGAGTAAATTAGCCAGGATCATCAAGGTGGCAAAGGAAAGGTAGGAAAAGCATACCAGGAAACAAGTCAAGGTGTCACATGTGAGTCTTGACACCTTGGCAGAAGATACAACAAGGCAACAAAAACCCATCTCTATATTGATGTTGATTGATGGTAAAATATAGACTAAATGGCAAAAATGAAAGCTGAGATTTCCAGGAATATTAAGTTTCAAGTGTCATTTGGCATTTTTATAGGAAAAAACATAATTAAGTTAGGCATCCAGCCTAACTTATTTCTTTCTTGCCATTTCTTTCTTTCTTTCTCACAATTTGCTACTTCTTCCACATCCTTGATCGGATTTCGACCAAACTTAGTCACAAGCAGTATTGGGTAGCTGGCTACAAAAGTTATCGGTTGTTTAACGTCAGAGGTCATCCAGGGGTCACAGGGGTCAAAAAAGGTCATTTTTACCGAAAATGCTCCAATTGAGCTGATATTTAAATGCAATGATCCTTATGACATTCTAAACATGTTTAAAATATTTTAAAATTCACGTAAGGAACCAGCACTGGAGAAACATCTGGGGAGGATCTCCCGATTAAGGCAAGCGAGTCCGGCATCTATTCTCAACTGGTGATGATGATGAAAAGTGATACAATGGCAAAGTAATCTCCCAGGTTAGAAATGTAAAGGTTCAGCAGATGTTTCCATTACGTTCTTTATCATCATCATCATCATCTGCAGCAGCAATTTGAAAATACCTTTTTACCCTATTTTAGCATTGTTACTAATGGGTGTTAAATTTGCGACTTGTTCTCGTTTCAGGTTTTACTATTTCAGGTTTTATTGCTTTGCATGCAGGTTTTGTTAACAAAATGTAAGAATTTACTATTTTGCATGACCACTGAATTCTCAATTGTGTTGGATTCTGTACTTGTTTTTTACAAGTAGTGTTGGTATTCAAATGTACTCTTTTTAAATATTTCAGGTTCCAGGATACCCAACCTGGTATAATGTTGTGTATAATCAAAGCGAAGGACAAAAAATCATCAAAGGCCTGATAGAATGAGAGTGAAAGGTTTGACAGACAGTGATTCAGCAGCAGCATTTGATGCCTAACTACATAGATTAAGCCAGAACTGGCCACCAATTACGTTTTACCAGTACTTTTTTAGATCACATAGCTGATGATATGAAGTCTGGCATGATTCTTCCTGTTCGAAAAATGTTTGGCTTGGGCAGTAACCTGTATTACAATAATGCCAGTGAAGGTTTACATTCAAAATTCAAACAGAGAATAAAGAAGTGCAAAACCAATGAGACCAGATCAGGCAGACTCACCAAATGCACATAGACGGAAGTGACAGAAATGTACCAATCAATGCGCATGCGCTTTCAACGAAATGTTAGGAGAGTATTGGTAGATCAAGGACCATACAAGCTGACTCCAGCATATGAACACCTGGGTGTCAATGCAGAGGAATGAATATCTATGCCCAACGGTGAAAGGAAGAAAAAGATGGCAATGTTAGACCCAACTTGGTCAAGACCAGATGTTGATGATGAGGAAAAGGAAACAAATACATGTAACCAAACAGCAGCCATGTGGCCACCGGATACGATATGATGGGGGTACTTTCCATCTCATTTCCCCGGCGTGACAACAAAGGGAAGATGGTATCTTTCTACACTAAAACCCAAGTTTCACAATAGAGCCACCCAAGCCTGGCACAACCATTAATTTTGATGCATATAAATAAACAGTAAGAAACTGACATTAAACTTGATATTATTTCTCAGATTGAGATTAGTCAACTCTCACCAGATTACCACATAAAGATGTTCTTATATATATAAATTCATTTTTCTTGTTTGTACTCGCCAGTTACCAAAAAATTATCGCCAGCCTTTCAGGCTCATGGAAAAATGGCAATGCCATTTTGAAACAAAAATTTGAAATTTTGAAGCACCTGATGGCAGTAGGCACATCAGATATGTTGTAATATCGTTGTCTGAACCAGACAAGGTACACTTGGTGAAATTTGCAGATGATGGACCATGTTGTGGCTGCGTAGGATTTCAAAATACAAAAATGTGCAGCCACATTTCCAGCAAAGATAATGCCAGTGTGTGAACTTTTACAACAGCCAAAGGCGACTTCATCCATAGATGTTTTCCCAGTTGCGTGCGGGTACGGTGGACAACCTCTGAACCAAGGTACCTTTGTTCGCTGGCAACCAGATTTGTGTTGATCTCTCTTTTTTGTGTTACAGATTTCTAGCCCATTTTTCTTCCATTATCACTTAGAAAGACATAATAGGGAGTATCTTTCACATTGGCTGGAGCAGGCCATCAGCAAGAATGTAATAGAGAGAAATAGCATGTGTTACCAAGAAACATCACTGCTTTTAAGTCTCCCCTGAGTATTAAGTGGCAGACATGGCCCACTTTGAATGCTTTCTGCAGAGCATTCTTTGATATTGCTGGTGATCATGCGTACAAGTTTTACACTGGCTCAGAAACTAAAACAAGAGTTAGAAAGGATGCAAAATTTGGGAGTGATTGTCAAAGAGACTTCACCTATTGAATGGGTAAACAGTTTAGTGACCCCTATCAAAAGTAATGGGTCCCTCAGAGTATGTATTGACCCCAAAGATTTAAATGAGGCAATACTAAGGGAGCACTATCCCATGATTACATTGGAAAATGTTGCAACCCATTTAACTGATGCCAAATTTTTCACGGTGTTAGATGCTACATCAGGTTATTACCAATTGAAACTGAGCAAATTGAGAGCCTTACATCACTGCTCAAGTCTCCCTTCAATATTAAGTGCCAGACATGGCCCACTTTGAATGCTTTCTGCAGAGCGTTCTTTGATATTGCTGGTGACCATGCGTACAAGTTTGACACTGGCTCAGCAAACTATGGTGTTCAAAAGAAAGGGATTATAACAAACACCAGCATGAACCACTCTGAACCTAACCACAGAACAATGAAATGGTGGAAAGCAGCAAAAAACTTTGATGGTGGACTATCTCCAGCAAAGATAATGACAGTGTGTGAACTTTTACAACAGTCAAATGTGGCTTCATCCATAGATGGAGAAGACAATACTGTTTTCCCAGTGTATGGGTACGATGGACAACCTCTGAACCAAGGTACCTTTGTTCGCTGGCAACCAGACACCAACTCATACATTTTGGACGGCGTGAGACCCAATTTATATATGATGAAATTGCTGAGAGTGCAGACAATTTCATATGTAAAGCAGAGGTAAGGTGGCTTCATCCATAGATGGAGAAGACAGTACTGCTTTCCCAATCGTATGTGGGTACGATGGACAACCTCTGATCCAAGGTACCTTTATTCGCTGGCAATCAGATTCCAACTCATACATTTTGGATGGTGTGAGACCTCGACTTACGTATGAGGAAATTGCAGACAATTTCATTGCAGAGAACACTGGCATCTACCCAGTAAGTATTGTCATCTATATAATAATACGCAATAGATGCAGGAGTCCAAATGTCAAGTGTGTCTGTTTGATGGTTGTACATTGCTATGCGGATATGGCTGCATCACAATGTGTTGCCTTTGAAGAGCAAATGAAAGAACGAATGGCTGCATCACAACGTGTAGCCTATGAAGAGCAAATGAAAGAAGCTTCATATGATCTGACAATGCCAAATTATACACAGTTTGGCTTTGGCATGCTGCATATGTGCAAGGCATTTGTTGGATATATACGCAATTATTGCATCACCGGTGGCAGCAAAATGTTTTGCATCAATATGCTTGTGGCACTTTGGCTTTCATCCTCAAATACCAAAATGAGAAAGCACTACTTAAAGACTTCAGAAATATGTTTACATGTTAAACCTCTCAAGCCAATTATGAGAAGACTGGCATCTACCCAGTAAGTATTGTCATCTGTATAATAATACACACCAGATGTAGGAGTCGAATTGTCAAGTGTGTCCGTTTCATGGTTGTACATTCAATGTTATGCGCATATGGCTGCATCACAACGTGTTGCCCATGAAGAGCAAATGAAAGCTTCATATGATATAGCAAAGCCAAATTATACACCGTTTGTCTTTGGCATGCTGCATACGTGCAAGGCATTTGTTGGATATATACGCAATTGTCGCATCACTGATGGCAACGAAATGTTTTGCATCGATATGCTTGTGGCACTTTGGCTTTCATCCTGAAAAACCAAAATGAGAAAGCACTACTTAAAGACTTAAGAAACATGTTTACATGTCAATTATGAGTAGACTGGCATCTACCCAGTAAGTATTGTCAAGTGTGTCCGTTTGATGGTTGTAAACTTGTATATTACTATGCGGATATGGCTGCATCACAACGTGTTGCCCATGAAAAGCAAATGAAAGAAGCTTCATATGATCTACATGTAACAATGCCAAATTATACACAGTTTGGCTTTGGCATGCTGCGTATGTGCAAGACAATTATCACATCACTTGGAGCAAGTTCCAGTATTCCCTGATTGGTACAACATTAAATATGATGAGGACGATGCAATATACACTTACAAGTTGTAAGAGGATTATAAAAGGGGCTATTTGAAAATAATTGTGTAAAGGCAAGCGCACAAGTACAATTTGTTTATGCTTGTACCGAAAATGTAACCAAGCATTACCCGAAGAAGTACTTGAGCTGAATAATTGCTCTGAATGCATAATCGTAAGTCAAATGAATGCATTTACCACTATCAGCAGGAATCATGCAACAGATGCAGGAGTCGAAATGTCAAGTGTGTCCGTTTGATGGTTGTACATTGACATGCGGATATGGCTGCGTCACAACATGTTGCCCATGAAGAGCAAATGAAAGAAGCTTCATATGATCCAACAATGCCAAATTATACAGTTTGGCTTTGGCATGCTGCATATGTGCAAGCCATTTGTTGGATATATACACAATTATCGCATCACTGATGGAAGCGAAATGGTTTGCATCAATATGCTTGTGGCACTTTGGCTTTTGAGCAAGGACACTGTTGGCATTATTCTGACAGGATTCGGAAAAAGCATCGTCTTTTACGCAGTGCCATTCCTGAAAGAGAAGGTAATAAAAAAGTTTTCTTCATGTTGCTAATGTGTAGGCCTAATGAAGATTAAGTAACAGTTCATTTGGTAACAGTTAATGTTGAGTAGTGTACTACACTACATGATTATGTGTATCACAATAGTTTGAGGCTAACATTGCGTACTCCCGTTTACCATCTACAAACGATGTAGTATCTAACTCCATTCCTTGGTTCCATCATACAATAACACAGCTCATTGCATTTTGTCAGGCTATTCTCCCAATACCACAATCATATGAACTACTATTTTGCCAAGGCCGTACTATTATGGGGCACATTCCCAAGCGGGTCATGCGTGCAAAGTTATGCAGATTATGCCATTTTCGAGAGCCCCGGGGGCAAGTCCGTTGATTTCCGTGACATAACCCCTGGAGAGATCAACCTTTTCAGGTACAATTGTCTCCACCTGAGCCCCCTAGGCTTAGATATTTTTCTCAAAACCATCAGGGATGACCTGGAATTTCTTCATTACTTTCCAATTAGTACGCAAAGATGATAGTATGGCGAGGACTGAATGATTTGGTGAGAAGACGGGCGGTGAAGAGAAATAATGGTTTAGCAATGATTCGCCATTGGAGGCTAGACATGATTGAATTCCACTGCAGGAAGCACCCACATGCATCCTCACTCTGATGATTTAGCAGTCTCAACCATAAGCCATGAAGTTGAAGATGCCCTAATTGCAGCCAACTCTGTGATGGTTACTGTTGCTCGTAAGTAGTACCACCCATGGTCACAGGAGGCCAAAGATCACATGGATTTGAAACTTGCGAGGCCTCTCTTCATTGCAGTCAATAAGCAGGGCCAATGTTTCAGTTGATTCTAATTTTGCTTTTGCAAGTTATGTATGATTATGTGTATCACACTACTCAACCAGAGCTATAACTTTAATATCATGTTACACAATGATACTTGAAAGATTGGCATGTAGAATTCACCAGTATTCACACTTTTAAGTGTCTTCTTCATCAAAATACCCTTTGAAGAAAATTAGCAATAAGTACAGTTTTAGGCTAAAACAAGTATGTGAAACACTTTTGGAACAGTACATGTATGTCCAAGTAAAATCATATTCCATTATTGAAGCACTATTCTGTCATCTATGGGTTTGGATACTTCAACAAGGGCAGAGGAGTGTCTTATCTGCCAAGACACTACCAGGAAGAAGCAGGGCACCCACATACCATCTGAGGATGCGCAGAAGAGGAAATTGGAGAGGAAGGCAAAGAAGAGGCATATATTGGGTTTAAGAACTATCCCGACCAGAGTGCTAAGTTCCTCTCTGGTGGTAATATTAAAATATAAAGTGATTGTATATTTTCAATTACTTGATTTTCTGATCAATTTAACTTATTTAATTATTTTTCTTGATTAATGTTTGGCAATGAATGCAGATTTTGTGATATCTAAAAAAAAAATGTAAAATGAAATTTTATTGTCATGAAATATTTCATTGATCATGACTATAAGAAGCCAGCCCTTAAGTTGTTTATACCACTGTTAGTTAAGCCTTTAAAATAATTATGATCAACATGTTGAGGATAAATCACAATATAATCTAAAACTTTAATACAGGATCTGGCCAACATCCCGACCTTTTGACCCACGTGCCTCACCCAAACCTAGCATCAAAGGAAGGCTACAATTCCTCCAAGGAGATTACACTGGCTTTGGAAATGGCTGTAATGTACTTCAATCAAGGAAAGGCACAGTAGTAACACACAAATTCAATCATCCATGGGTTTGGATACTTCAACAAGGGCAGAGAAGTGTTTTATCTGCCAAGATACAACCTGGATAAAGCAGAGCACCCACATACCATCTGAGGACGCGCAGAAGAGGAAATTGGAGAGGAAGGCCAAGAAGAGGCATATTGGGTTTAAGAACAATCCTGACACTCTTGGGAGTGCTCTGCAAATTGCCTTCAAATAAGATCAGCATTTGGAGACTTTCATATGATCGTTTATTCAACTCTACAGGTGGAGAAGTATTACAAGTCTCAAGGAGGAATTAGACATGCTTTCTCCTCAGGAACAATTATGGTGGAAAGAAGCTAATGCAGACCCAATCTGTTTTATTAAGTGCTATTCACAGTGGCTTAAATAAAAATAGCTTTACTTTCTTCCAGACTGCACAGGAGAGGATCAAAGTGTGTGCCAGACATTCTTCCTCTGTACAAGAATGATAAGATCAAGAATAAACGAATGCAGAATCCATCTGAACACCAGATAACCAGCATGAAAAATATGCCCCTGCTAATAAGCTTTGTGATGACTTGGTGGGGTAAATTTAACAACTTGTGTTTGTATGTTTTTGCATTCTTTCCTTTGCAGTATTTGCAATCAACCAACTAAAGATACAGCCATCCGATCTGACCAGATACATCAATCAGAAGTGCAATTCAATGAGCAGGTCAAACAGACGTCAGAAAATCTCAAAAGAACTTTCTCTGCTATAACATCATTGCATTACACATATTGTTGGTTGCAATACATAGTGGCATAGAGTGAGTTTTTGACTTGATATATTTTAACAACTTGTGTTTGTATATTTTTGCATTCTTTCCTTTGCAGTATTTGCAATCAACCAACTAAGAATCCAGCCATCCGATCTGACCAGATACATCAATCAGAAGTGCAACTCAATGAGCAGGTCAAACAGACGTCAGAAAATCTCAAAAGAACTTTCTCTGCTATAACATCATTGCATCACACATATCGACGGTTGCAATACATAGTGGCATATAGTGAGTTTTTGACTTGATATATTTTAACAACTAGTGTTTGTATATTTTTGCATTCTTTCCTTTGCAGTATTTGCAATCAACCAACTAAGAATCCAGCCATCAGATCTGACCAGATACATCAATCAGAAGTGCAACTCAATGAGCAGGTCAAACAGACGTCAGAAAATCTCAAAAGAACTTTCTCTGCTATAACATCATTGCATCACACATATCGACGGTTGCAATACATAGTGGCATATAGTGAGTTTTTGACTTGATATATTTTAACAACTAGTGTTTGTATATTTTTGCATTCTTTCCTTTGCAGTATTTGCAATCAACCAACTAAGAATCCAGCCATCCGATCTGACCAGATACATCAATCAGAAGTGCAACTAAATGAGCAGGTCAAACAGACGTCAGAAAATCTCAAAAGAACTTTCTCTGCTATGATATCATTGCATCACACATATCGACGGTTGCAATACATAGTGGCATAGAGTGAGTTTTTGACTTGATATATTTTAACAACTTGTGTTTGTATATTTTTGCATTCTTTCCTTTGCAGTATTTGCTATCAACCAACTAAGAATCCAGCCATCCGATCTGACCAGATACATCAATCAGAAGTGCAACTCAATGAGCAGGTCAAACAGACGTCAGAAAATCTCAAAAGAACTTTCTCTGCTATTTCTCATTGCATCACACATATCGACGGTTGCAATACATAGTGGCATAGAGTGAGTTTTTGACTTGATATATTTTAACAACTTGTGTTTGTATGTTTTTGCATTCTTTCCTTTGCAGTATTTGCAATCAACCAACTAAGAATCCAGCCATCAGATCTGACCAGGTACATCAATCAGAAGTGCAACTCAATGAGCAGGTCAAACAGACGTCAGAAAATCTCAAAAGAACTTTCTCTGCTATAACATCATTGCATCACATATCGTTGGTTGCAATACATAGTGGCATAGAGTGAGTTTTTGACTTGTATATAAATTGATATATTTTAACAACTTGTGTTTGTATATTTTTGCATTCTTTCCTTTGCAGTGTTTGCAATCAACCAACTAAGAATCCAGCCATCAGATCTGACCAGGTACATCAAACAGAAGTGCAACTCGATGAGCAGGTCAAACAGACGTCAGAAAATCTCAAAAGAACTTTCTCTGCTATTTCTCATTACATCATGCATATTCTCTTGGTTGTTGGCTAAAAAAAGGAAACATCACATGTAAAGCACTAGCAAATGTCCAAAGATGAATTAAAAGAGAAGCTCAGCAATGTCCAAGCGGACCAAGAACACTTACACAAGAAAATTCCACCATGTAAAAACAAATGAAACACATAATTTCTACAGAAGGAAATTTCAATGGTGGCAAGGGTGCTGTCGATGAAATGGAAGACATGGTAAAAACTTGTTCGACGGAGTAAGATAACTTGCTTTTGGAAAATACACCAAATACTTCTGTGGGAATCGCAAAAAGAAGCACTGAAACTGGCAAAGAGAAATCTACATCTTATAAGCTGTAATTTGCTGGTGTATTGCCTTGTATACCAAATCACCAGCTACATAATTATAAATCCTTCAGAGACTCAAAATTTATGATCCTCCTACATCAGAACACCATCAAAGAGTATATTCACTACACAGACTTAAATTCATGATTTGATTCTAATTTTATTTTTCGGCTTGTAAATGACTTTGATCTTCACAATCAGCCAGACCATGAGCAGCATGTGAGCGTCTCTTGGTGCCTTCAGCTTTGATCGAGCCATCCACTCTAACAATACGTAAGGAAACCAACTTTGTTGGAGAAACTGAAGACTAGAGGCATGGTACCTTTTACTCATTACAAATTATGTACATTTTGTAGGAAACCAGTTGGTTGCTGAAATTAAAACTTGAATTCAATGACAGTGTGTCTCTGTAACTTGACCATTGTACCAGATCTCATAATTCAATTTAGATCTGTTGGAAAATTTTCAACTGAACCAGTAGAAGCAGGTAACAAACTTTGTAAGAGATTTTGCAAATGCAACGCATATAAGTCTCCAAATATGGAGATGCTGCAGATCTTGAAATATCATTGGTTGTATACCAAGAAGTCTTTGCAGATGCTAGTCAGAGACAAAGCTAACCGTCACTGTGGATTTTGTAGAGAGGTGGGTCACACAGCCAGAACATGTGCAAAGAAAACAAACTCATCTTTGGCTACAAGTGATACTCAATGAATGTGGAAATACTCAAGAACTAAAGTGGACAGATAAATTGAATGAATTTTGATATATATTTATTGATGAGATTTGTGTTACGCCCTCTAGGTAATGCTCCTCACTTCCACATTGGAAACAGTGTCTCTCAAACGGCATGACGAACACCTGGTGAGAGACACCTTCAACAATGCTGTAGTCACAGGTCTCAGTGATGAACATGTACAAAGTGAGCTGGGTCCACTCTTATTGAAAGATATATCTCAGATGAAGTTCTGATGAGTAAATTAGCCAGGATCATCAAGGTGGCAAAGGAAAGGTAGGAAAAGCATACCAGGAAACAAGTCAAGGTGTCACATGTGAGTCTTGACACCTTGGCAGAAGATACAACAAGGCAAAAAAAAAACCCCATCTGATGTTGATTGATGGTAAAATATAGACTAAATGGCAAAAATGAAAGCTGAGATTTCCAGGAATATTAAGTTTCAAGTGTCATTTGGCATTTTTATAGGAAAAAACATAATTAAGTTAGGCATCCAGCCTAACTTATTTCTTTCTTGCCATTTCTTTCTTTACAAGCCGACGACGAATGTCGGCTTGTACTGTCTTCTTCCAATTCTTTCTTCTTTCCTCTGGCAACCTCGTGACATTTTGCGTGACTTGCCACGTTTCGCCCTAGCTCTCTTATGCTTCGACAGATTTCAACCATACTTGAGCCAAATGACCACTGGACTAGGCCAAACCTTCCATTTGACTTTGACCTTGCTGTGACCTTTGACCTAGCTATAATGGTCAAAAATGTGATTTCACAAAAAAATGCTACTCCTTCCACAAATTTCATGCGATGAGAACATGGTTATATCATGTGACTCGACTTTAGTCGGTGTCTATAGGGTGTGCTCAGATAAGTGGTCAAAGGTCATTAAGGGGTCATTTCCGGTCAAAGTCTAAAAATATTCAAAAAATCACTGTCTTTACAAATTACATAGCAGAGAGTCGCCATTAGCACACATGCATCGCTACTAGCCAGGGTCTTTAGGATGCCTACAGTTTTGGGGTCAAAGGTCATTAAGGGGTCACTTCCGGTCAAAAACTAAAATTATCAAAAATGTTCAAAAAAAATTTATCTCTTAATGTAAACAGACCAGAGTAATATAACAATCATACATGAATCAGTGCTACCTGATGTATGCATGGTATTTTTTATTTTGGGGGTCAAAGGTCATTAATGGGTCACTTCCTGTTTTTAGCTAAATAACTTCAAGAATTTTTATCTCAACAACTAAACATAGTAGAATTTTTTAATTAAATTTGGAACAATGCATTTTGTCGGTGTACGTAAGGTTTTTTTTTCATTGAGGTCAAAGGTCATTAAGGGGTCAAAAGGTCAATCAAAAATTTAAAAAAATCAAAATCCATGTATAAGTTCCGATTAAGCTGAAATTCACCAGGAATCTTCCTTATGACATCCTAAGCACAATGCAAGAGCAGTTGACCCCATCCGTGACCCAAGGGTCAAGTTATAGGGGTCAAAGGTCAACGCCGGCGGCTTGTACTCAGAATCTGTTGACTCTAGTTCTTTCTTTCTCACAATTTGCTACTTCTTCCACATCCTTGATCGGATTTCGACCAAACTTAGTCACAAGCAGTATTGGGTAGCTTGCTACAAAAGTTATCGGTTGTTTAACGTCAGAGGTCATCCAGGGGTCACAGGGGTCAAAAAAGGTCAATTTTACCGAAAATGCTCCAATTGAGCTGATATTGAAATGCAATGATCCTTATGACATTCTAAACGTGTTTAAAATATTTTAAAATTCACGTAAGGTCATTAAGGGGTCATAAAGGGGTCAAAGGTCAAGTTTTTTGAAAATGCTCCAATTGACCTGAAATTGAAATGCAATGACCCTTATGACATTCTAAACATGTTTAAAATATTTTGAAATTCATTTAAGGTCATTAAGGGGTCAAAGGTCAAGGTTTTTAAAATGATCCAATTGAGCTGAAATTTAAATGCAATGATCCTTATCACATTCTAAACATGTTTAAAAGATTTTAAAATTTATTCAAGGTCATTAAGAGGTCATAAAGGGGTCAAAGGTCAATTTTATCAAAATGCTCCAATTGAGCTGAAATTTAAACGCAATGACGCAATCGATCCTTATGACATTCTAAACATGTTTAAACTATTTTAAAATTCATTTAAGGTCATTAAGGGGTCATATTGGGGCCAAAGGTCAATTTTATCAAAATGCTCCAATTGAGCTGAAATGATGATTTAAACGCAATGATCTATTATGTTGATGAATTTACATCGAAGGTTCTTGTAGAAACTGTGGACGATGGACAATATCTGGATCTTGACGTAAACAAAACCATTCTGAAGTTCTCCCTAGCAGGTACAATCGATGTGGAAGAAGACTGCGTATACAACATTGAGCTTCAAAATCATACTATCGTGAAAATAAGCAAGCAAGCTGCATCAATTGACAAAGGAAATGTTTCATCACTTGACAAAGGAGCTGCACTTGAAATAAGTGGTTCATCACTTGAAGGAAATGGTACCAAGTGAACTTGATAAAACTTCTACGATCTTGATAAAATATACACTCGTATATTCTACGATTTTGTTTTAAAGTTCTTGACTCCATTTATTTATTGTTGGTAAAGTCATCAGATTCTACTTAAAATCCTAAAAAGAAGTGCATATCTTGCTGGGTGACCAGGTCATCAAAGTCATCCGCCTAACTTACCTCATGCCCTTTGCAAGGGCACAATTGTCCTAGTTTTCTCTATTTTTATATCATTGTAAAAAAAAAAGAAAAAGTGTTTGATGTTTCTTTTATTTTTTGGGTCGGTCATGTCTGGGCAAACAACACCTTTTTTTTTGGCCCAAAGGGCCCAGACATAGCATCGTCAATTTCGTCAAAGAGTCCCAAGACCAATGAATTTGACGACTTCAGAGAAGAAGTAAGGGAGAAGTTAAAGGTGGGGCTTAATAGCATAGAGGAAAGAATATCCTCTCAGGATCTACCAAGTTGACGAGATGTGTGATGAACCAGACTCTGACAGAGTGACAAACCCATCCGTGCCTAGACCAGTCTATAACAGAGTGTTGTGCCCTTCTGATGCTGAAAATATCCTTTTTGAATGAATTACATGTTGGGAAGGTGAGGACACCATTCTTTTAAGTGGGGGAGGGTATGTTGGGAAGGTGAGGACACCATTCTTTTAAGTGGGGGAGGGTGGAAGGGCCCCATCAAACCCAAAGCTGGCTAAAAATAGGCAACCCCCATAAATGTTGGTATAGATGAATGAGACAAGATTCTTCTAAGTGGTGTAATCATGCACTGACGTAATGCATGATCAGTCTATTGACCCATCTATTGGACTATACCAAAATTTATTTGGGGGGGGGGTGGCCTATTTTTAGTCAGGATGGGGCCCTTACATTTGGCAATACCTAAATCTATCTAAGTCTTTTGTTATCCAACATTATAATATTATATCGATCTAATAGATTCTGAAATATAACTTGAAATGCTTTCATTTCAGCAAAAAAAAAATAAGAATCTCATATCAGACCTTATTGGGAAGATGTGCATAACCATTTCTGTTGTTTGTTCAATAATCTCATTGACTAACCACTGGCATAGCAGAAACATACTCATTAAGTTCATAGTCAATGGAATTTTCCTTATAAATTTGTGTTTATTTTTGTCTTTTGTTCAATAATCTCATTGACTAACCACTGACGTAGCTGGAACATACTTATTAAGTTCATAGTCAATGGAATTTTCCTTATAAATTTGTGTTTATTTCTGTCTTTTGTTCAATAATCTCATTGACTAACCACTGACGTAGCTGGAACATACTCATTAAGTTCATAGTCAATGGAATTTTCCTTATAAATTTGTGTTTATTTCTGTCTTTTGTTCAATAATCTCATTGACTAACCACTGACGTAGCTGGAACATACTTATTAAGTTCATAGTCAATGGAATTTTCCTTATAAATTTGTGTTTATTTCTGTCTTTTGTTCAATAATCTCATTGACTAACCACTGACGTAGCTGGAACATACTCATTAAGTTCATAGTCAATGGAATTTTCCTATTATAAATTTGTGTTTATTTTTGTCTTTTGTTCAATAATCTCATTGACTAACCACTGACGTAGTTGAAACATACTTGTTAAGTTCATAGTCAATGCAATGTAGGCAAAATGGCCACTCATCAACAAGTCATTTTGTCCAGCGTCACACCTATAAAAGGACAGCGACCTCAGTGACCTGCTACACTGTCTGTCATTAACCACCACCAAATCGGCAATCCTGAGTGCTGTTGATCCATATGCGGACAAGTTCATACCTCCTGAGATTGTAAAGGAGTTTCCCCTCATCTTCACAGACATGAAAGACAGAACAACATTTGATTTTTCATACGTAGATCTACTGAAGCACTGTGACGGTCTTAACATTGATGTCAGTCATGAAGCCAAAAAAATTGTTGAGGCCTAAGCTAAGTCTAGCCTGTGCGTTTCTATACCGCGCTGGGAGAATCACTTCATTAAAGTTGAAAAGTGCATGCCAAACAAATGCAAGATCTCCTTCAGCTAGGTTAATTAGCGTGACTGTTGTTGGAGGCTTACAGACAGAAATCTTTGCAGACAGTGCGGTAAGTTAATACCGTTATATTTTAGCAATATTTTTGATTGTATTTTGTTTTTTAATTTCATTATTTGTTTGCTTGTTCATTCATTTCTATACATGTATTGTATTTATATAACCATTTATTAATGTTTACTTATCAGTTGTTTGTTTGTGGCACAGACCGACAGAATATGACACATAATTTAAATTAATGTTTAACTTTATACTTTTCGTTTTGTATTATTTCTTTTACAAACGGAAAACTAACATGGCATGGGAATGCCATACCCAATGATGAAATTTGGGTGAAAGTGGGAGGAGACAAGGGGGAGGTAAATTCAAATTCTGTTATCAAGTAGCTAATGTGCTACATCCCAATGCTAAGAAAAACACAGTGATTGTAATGATGTACGATGGTGATGACAGTTACGAGAACCTGTCACGCACTATGCCCCTTATCTGTTCTCAGATAGAGGATCTACAGGGAGAAAGAAACTGGTGATGCTTGGTATCAGTTTGACATTTGAACAACTCCGGCTGAGATGAATGATGAGATACCATCATGTCTTGTCAACACATTACCATCTACAATGACTAATCTGTTTATCAGTATTAGCGACATTTGTGCGAGTGTTGTTGGAGGCTTACAGACAGAAATCTTTGGAGACATTGTGGTAAGTTTACACCGTTATATTTTAGCATTATTTTCTATTGTATTTTGTTTCATTATTTCATTATTTGTTTGCTTGTTCATTCATTTCTATACATGTAGTGTATTTAGCCACTTATTAATGTTTACTTGTTTGTTTGTGGCACGGACCGACAGAATATGACACATAATTTAAATTAATGTTTAACTTTATACTTTTCGTTTTGTATTATTTCTTTTACAAACGGAAAACTAACATGGCATCGGAATGCCATACCCAATGATGAAAGTGGGAGGAAAATTCAAATTCTGTTATCAAATAGCTAATGTGCTACATCCCAATGCTAAGAAAAACACAGTGATTGTAATGATGTACGATGGTGATGACAGTTACGAGAACCTGTCACGCACTATGCCCCTTATCTGTTCTCAGATAGAGGATCTTCAGGGAGAAAGAAACTGGTGATGCTTGGTATCAGTTTGACATTTGAACAACTCCGGCTGAGATGAATGATGAGATACCATCATGTCATATCAACACATTACCATCTACAATGACTAATCTGTTTATCAGTATTAGCGACATTAGTGCGACTGTTGTTGAAGTTTATACCATTATATTTTAGAATTATTTTTTATTGTATTTTGTTTTTTAATTTCATTATTTGTTTGCTTGTTCATTCATTTTTATACCTGTATTGTATTTAGCCATTTATTAATGATTACTTATCAGTTGTTTGTTCATTATCAAGTAAATTGTCTTGTCTTTTTTTTACATGTCACAGAATATGACACATAATTTAAATTAATGTTTAACTTTATACTTTTCAACATTGCACGGGAATGCCATTCCAAAAGATGAAATATGGGTGAAAGTGGGAGGAGATAAGGGGGTGATAAATTCAAATTTTGTTACCAAGTAGCTAATGTGCTGCATCCAAATGCTAAGAAAAACACAGTTATCGTAATGATGTTCGATGGTGATGACAGTTACGAAAACTTGTCGCGTACTATGCCCCTTATCTGAGGTTGCTAAAGAAAGAAATCACCTCATCACCACGAAAAAGATGTATGCAGCTGCATTAACGTACATCTTCTCTTACATCGCAATGGAGCAGCATGTGCTGGGAGTGAGGATTACCCCCATGAGGAGCCAACAAGTACAGATGTATCTCCGCTTAAAGATGCGGGGCATGCAGCGGGGCTGTGCCCACAGAGGTGCTGAAGTCAGAAAAATAACAATAGGTAAGATGGATATCATTCTTCGACTTCACTTTCAAATATAAAAAAACAACGGGGTGTACCAACAGATACGCGAACTACATTCCCAATGAAATCAAAGACAAGGGACTGGTTGCAGTGCAAACCTCTGGATGGAACAATATGTGTTTTTCTAACACCTTATCAGTTCTGTTCACCGGTAGTGAAAGAAAGGCAAAGTTCATGAAAGTGGCTGGTGCAGCTGCAGGCTTTGCTTTTCAAGACAATATAATAAAACAAAACTGTAATTCTGGTATTTTGGATTGAATATTGAATGTATTCATTCATTTGTTCATTCATTCAATTACTAATAAAGCACACATGAAACACTGAGCTGGTTTTTTTTCAAGGATTTCCTTCAGGGAAAAAAATTACCATTGACTAATTATACCCCTGGGGACTTTTATGTGAAGTTAGCTATTTTATCCAATCATCATCTGTTTTTCTGAAAATTGTAGATTTTACATCAAAAACTTTAACTCTATCCTTGATTTTACCTTCACTTATTCTTATTTGTACTGTCTGCATATGTTATGGTTTCACTGCAAGGCAACATAACCTGTCTTGCTCCATTGGCCTACAACAGCCCAGTGTCTGCCTTTGTTCAAGGTGCATCAGACGAAAGTATCTTCGTTGGACAGGAGATGATCTAATTGAAAGCAAGCGTATTAACTCATATCTTCTTGTATATTGCGATGGAGCAGCATGTGCCGGGAGTCAGGATTACCCCCATGAGGAGCCAACAGGTTCAAATGTACCTCCGGTTGAAGAGGCGGGGCATGCAGCGGGGCTGTGCCCACAGAGGTGCTGAAGTCAGAAAAATAACAATAGGTAAGATGAATATCATTCTTTGAATCCCTTTCAAATAAAAAAAATATTTTTTTGCCATTGCAATGAGACACAACAATAAACCAATTTTAGATATATCATCATCATCAGTCGGCTACCGTGCTACGGAGCTCGCCATCTTCAAGATGCAGTATATGGCCGAGAAATTTGATTTGATGAATCTTGACTCGGGCAACCAGTGGAGTGGTGTTGGTCAGGTTGTAGATTGCAAACAGCGTTCGAAATTTTGGTTGTCAGGTTGCCCGGGACAACTAAAAATCTAGTCAAAAGTCACATTTGTAGGCCTAACGGACAACCAAAAACTTAGACGGACAACCAGAAATTGCAATCTGGTTGTCCGTGGGACAACCATTTATTTTTCCTAAATTCGAACACTGATTGCAAAGGCGTTGATCTTGTTTTCCATGTCCTTGGTAATTACCCATGACTCGCACCCGTACAGAAAGACAGTAAAACATGTTGTCTGAAACAGCTTGATTTTTGTTTCGATTGGCAGGGATCGGCTTCTCCAAAGTAGTTCCAGTTTCTAGAAAGCTGCCCAGGCTAGTGCTTTTCTTCTTTTTAGGTCTCAAACACTAGAGCCCATCTTGGAACCCAAATACTTGAAGTCTGTGACATGGTTGATGGTACTACCATAGACTTCAAGTGCAAGACGGCAATCTTAAAGGAACAGTCCGGCAATCACAACTTTATGCCTTATATGTTAGAAAAATAATTATCAAGCACAAATCACATACGAGGGGGTATCCAAAAGTTTTTGACATCGCCCAGAAGTGAAACAGCTATACCGATGAAATTTTGTCAGTGTAATCACTGGTCCTTATGTACATTATGGTCCAAAAATGGTCTCATAAGTATGTTTACTTTTTTTACAGGTGGCGCTAGATGGGCAGTATGCGCATAACCTGCAAGATGGTGAAAATTGCAGCGTGATTAAGTTCATGCATTTGAAGGTTTAGGCCTACAATGCTCAGAAAATCTATGATGAAATGAAAGCAATCTACGGTGATGATTGCCCATCATATGGCAATATTGCTTTTTGAAAAAGGAATTTCCAAACTGGCCACATGTCCCTCACAGATGAGCCAAGAGTGGACGTCCATCACTTACGGATGATGCGGCCACAGTGAAAAAACCTCAAGAAAGTGGAGGATCTTATCATGAAAAGGGTATGCGCCTACTGCCCATCTAGCGCCACCTGTAAAGAAAGTAAACATACTAATGAGACCATTTTTGGACCATAATGTGCATAAGGATCAGTGATTACACTGGCAAAATTTCATCAATATAGCTCTTTTCCTTCTGGGTGATGTCAAAAACTTTTGGATACCCCCTCGTATAAGATTATGACCCTATGATCTATAACTTAGTTTAAGTTTGCTTAGTTTTTATCATGCTTTTAATTTATCATGTTTTTATATGCTTTTAATTATTTTACTCTTTGAATATTGAACACACTAAGATATTTATTTTACAGCGGAAGACATCTCGTTGGAAGATCATGATGACTTCAAGAATAAGTCCAACAAGATACTTATGGCCTTGTTTCCTGCTCCAGAGGATGCTGTGGCAAGGAATGTCTGGGGTTATGTGAGATAAAGTTCCCCTTCTGTAAGCGAAACATGAAACTTGAGGAAGCAGCTGACGACAACCACTTCTGTTAAAACATACCACCGTCATGTGGAACTAATCGAAATGAACATTCATGTTCAAAGAATGCTGGGCTGTCGTTTCGATGTATTGGACCTGAATTGGCAGAAGCATTGCTGGCATTGCACATTCACAAATGGAACAAGAGATAGTACTAACTCCATATAGTGGAGAACCTGAACTTGGTTCAGGTCAAATTTAGGCATCCATTTTAAAATACATGTGATAGTCTGTGATATCATAATGAGGCATCAATTTTGATATTTTGTCTAGTTTGTCTTTTACTGGACATTTTTTATAAGAGATAAGTTTATAAGCCTGTATTGCGACCATGAACTTCAAAGCAAGGGAAGTCTATGAAGAGATCATGAAAATGCAACACAATGGTTTTCTTGTCCAGGCCTCTGGCTTTTTCATGAATGCGAAGTAAATGCACTTGGGTGCCTCACCAGATGGCCTTGTTTCCTGCTCCAGAGGATGCTGTGCCAAGGAATGTCTGGGGTTATGCGAGATAAAGTGCCCCTTCTGTAAAGCGAAACATGAAACTTGAGGAAGCAGCTGACGACAACCAGTAGTATAGTATCAATGAAGATGAGACCACAGATAATATCAATGACGATGAGACCAAAGATAATATCTATGACGATGAGACCACAGATAATATCTATGATGATGAGACCACAGATAATATCTATGACGATGAGACCACAGATAATATCAATGACGATGAGACCACAGATGATATCTATGACGATGAGACCACAGATAATATCAATGACGATGAGACCACAGATAATATCAATGACGATGAGATCACAGATAATATCAATGACGATGAGACCACAGATAATATCAATGATGATGAGACCACAGATAATATCAATGACGATGAGGCCACAGATAATATCAATGACGATGAGACCACAGATAGTATCAATGACGATGAGACCACAGATAGTATCAATGACGATGAGACCACAGATAGTATCAATGACGATGAGACAGAGTTTTACCATAATCTGCAATACAGTGACTACAACCACTTCTGTCAAACATACCACTGTCATGTGGAACTAATCAAAATGAACATTTACATTCATGATAAAGGAATGCTGGGCTGTCGTTTTGTTGTATTGGACCTGAATTGGCGGAAGCATTGATGGTGTTGCACATTCACAAATGGAACGAGAGACAGTACCAACTGCAAAGTGGCGACGGTAAATGGACATTTAAACCAACGACCCCAGCAGAAAAAGATGAGAGACACAGGGAATTCAAATTTATTATACTTCCAAGAATCACAATTACACTGATGTCAACTTATTGTTTCAATCAAATATAATTGACTATTATCATACCAGACCATCAGTCTTGGAGAATCAGGGTGTTTAAAAAGATTTGCCTCATGGTTTATCATTTGTAGTGACTCACTTGACAATGGCAACAAGCAACACTACCAGCCCGGGATATTTTAATTAAGTTAGAGCAATGGCTCTCAAAATGGAGAAATACATATAAAAAGCAGTCAAAACTTGGTTAACAAATCAACCCTTGATCAGATTGATATATGCTTAAAAAAATACAGAAAGGGTTTTTATCAAACATACTGTCATGTGGAACTATAACTAAAATGAACGTTTACATTCATTTCAAAGGAATGCTGAGCTGTTCTTTCGTCGTATTGGCCCTGAATTGGCAGAATCATTGATGGCATTGCACATTCACAAATGGAATGAGAGACAGTACCAACTGCATAGTAGGGCTGGTAAAAACCATGATAAACATCATCATCACCATCCACCACCATTATCATTAGTCTTCTGTTATGCCTATATTATACCCTGTAATATAATTATCATAATTTTTACTTTGTAGGTGAAGAATCCAGAGACCATACAGAAGCGAACGGAGGTGAGGTTCTCATCGACAGGAGGAGATGGCAAGGAGGTCCTGGTTGGAACCGTCTTGATCAACGACACGTACCATCACCGGTTGACGATGGAAGACGGGTAGATAGCATCTTACAAGGAGATCTTTAATACCAACCATACAGGCCAGCAACGGCATGCTTCCCGAAAAACGGCCTCGCCTCACTCAGACAACACAGACCAATGAAGGCAGCATGATGGATGCCAAATAGGGGTGATTTGAAAAGCCAAATTGTCCTTGTCTTTCCAAAAAATAAGGGGTAAAATGTGTAAATTGTCCTTGAAAGCGTGTGAAATAGGGGTCATTTAAAAATTTTCTAGAACGATCAAGTGTTACGCCTTGTTTCTGGGGGTGACCGCACCAGGTAGGAAATGCTGAAAGCTGCGCATATTATGTTTGCAAATATGTATGTAGAACTAAACCAGAAGACTTGCACAATACTCTTAATAACCTGTTTGAAATTTTCCAGGAGGGGAATATTACGGCAGCAAATGATCAAAATAGGTGTGGCTGTTTCGAAGCATCTATAAGCGAATAGGGTTACAAGAAATTTGTCACAGACTATGGAGGATTCAACTTTATTATTACAATTACACTTATTACACAACAACCTCATCAAAGATACAAAGTTATCAAACCAAACAAAGATCAGCAGGATTTCATCTACACTGTACTGATGTCAACTTATTGTTTCAATCAAATATAATTGACTATATTATCATGCCAGATAGATTTGCATCATGTTTATCACATGACTTACTTGATAACAGCAACACGCAACACTACCAGCCAATGACATTTTAATTACCAGAAGAGCAGAAGAGGCTCTCAAAATGGAGAAATATAAAAGAAGACAGTCAAACCCTAGTTAACAAATCACTTTAGAACAATAGAAACTGGTTCCAACTGGACGGAACCGTCGGTCGAGTTTTGAAGCAGTCCCTATATAAATTACAATTCTTTATAAGAAAGTAGCGATGACGGTGTACCAGAGCATCCATTGTACACGTAACATAATTACTTTTTTGTTAAAACACTAGAATTAATCAAATTGGCATTATTGTGATATGGTATGATTGATTATTCCAATGTTTTTCTCCAACAATGATTCTGCAGGAGGAGTTCAGGAAAATAACCAATTCATCAACCACTTCAGTTCCGAAGGAACACGTAATGACTAAAATTACCGAACTCGAAAAGACACCACAGTTCAATTGGCTCCATGGAGTGCAAAGTCATCATCACTCGTGAAAATGGGTGATCAAATCAAATGCAGCTGAGTCAATGTTGTTGACAACGCACATCTTAAAGCACTAAAAATCATGTAATCGTTCTGAAAACTAATTTGTCAATGTTCATGTAACAAAATCATCACAGGGGAAGGATGGATTCACCCAGGTTTTCTGCCGAGTACTGCACGTACACCACAATGGATAATCTGACCAAAAACATCATTGTTTTAACAATCGTTAATAAGAGAGAGACTGGACTGAATGCGGTTATTTGTCAATGTTTATGTAACAAAATTATTCCAGGAGATGGAAGGATGGACTCACCGGGGTTCTCTGCTGAAAGCACAATCATGAGATGCTCAGTGGGAGTAAGTGCATACCTATACACGTATTACATCTTGGATGGAATTAATTCACAAGGCTTTTACATGTTGACTGGGAGAAATGCCTCACTTGTCCAATCTGTGGACCTTATCCAGAGACAATTGTCTGTGATGACATTATGGTGGGATTTCAGAAAAGGCACATGGATTTATTTGATAAAGAAGGAACTCCTACATGTACTTCTCCAATCAGTGGAACAAAACAGAAAGACTGTGTGTTCATCAACAATGCCATTGTCAGATGGTTACTTGGACAGTATGCTAAAGGTAGCAAGAAGAGTCTTTTTTTAAACTCAAAGATAAAGTTTTGTCAAAGTCAAAGATAAAGTTTTATCAAAAGAGTTTAAAAACTCTTCTGATAAAACTTTATCTTTGACTTCACCTTCACCCATTCTCATTTGTAGTCTCTGCACAACGTGATGGTATCATTACAAGGCAACGTAACCTACCATGCTTCATATAAACTTTTAATGAAGAACTTGGCCTACCAGCATCCGCCTTTGTTCAAGGTACATCTGATGAAAGTATGGGAGATGCTCATTGGGTCGCATCAGGCTTTTTTTCCAAGTGGGTGTCACACAGAACTGAACTTCATCAATGAACAGTTTCAAGTGCTAACATCATTGATGCACCCACTATGTGAAAATTGACAACTGCCCGAAATGATTTACAATGTTGTATAATGATATACCGTAAACGTTCGCCTAATGGCGCCCCTGGGCTCCTTTGCCTTGGGGGTAAATTTCATGTTCAAATAGAGAGCTGCCTCTAAAAATGCCAACAAGAATTAAGGGTATGTGCCCTTATTGGCTGGTGGGATTTTTATGGGAGGGCACTTTTAGTTTGTGTCTAAAATTCCAGTTATGTCAAGGGAGCCCATAGCGCCATTAGCCGAACGTTTACGGAAATCTAAAGCATGTGTAGCACTGGATTATGTCAAGTAGGCAATATCCACCAGTCAGGCCAAAGGCAGTCAGAGGAAATTTTTCAAGGGCTGGATTGCAGATCCCGGCAACAGATCCAGCAGCTCATCCGAGCCATGTCTTCCGAAAAGTACAGAAAAAGGGCATATATGGAGAGTATGCAAATGGAGAGTTTCAGTACATGGATGTGTCCCATGTAAACTGTACTTATGTAGGCGACACCACAAGTCGTGGCATGAGTATTTGAGAAAGATTGAGGGTTATTGATATTTGTTTTAGTATTTGTTTTTGAAAAAGCTACAAATGTATGCAAAAAAAAAAAAATCTGACCAAAAACATCATTGGTGTAACAATCGTTAACAAGAGAGAGACTGGCCTGTACTCGATTATGATCGAGAGGGAAGGTTGCAGAGCTTTGCAATTATCATATTGTACCCAGGCAGAGGGTGGTATATAATTTGGTGTAATTTGTATCATCACACTTCGGAGTGAAGATGAAGATGAAATGCAATCTGCAACTGTATTGGAAGTCACAACAATTAATGGATGAATTCTCGACCGATCCATTCTACCAAAAACCAAACAGTGTTACATTACCAACCAATTTCTGTACCAATTACATTTAGCTGTACCAATTCAAGTGATGGGTTTGGCCACCATAACAGAAACCAATCTGTAGAGATTCAGGGTCAGCTACGACTTGGGTGAAGTGACCTAAAGTGTACCATCTTCCAATTCCAGGACGGTTGTGTATGAAAATGATAACATCAACAATTCTGACTAGAATTGAAGTATGAAATGTCGGTAGAAAACTTGAACTGAACTGAACTGAACTGAGAACGACTCAGAACGTCAATTGTCAACTAAACTCGGTCACTCATTTACAAGTAAGAGACATTTGAACTTTGTTAATCATCATCAAATACATTTAATTAATTATTATATTCGTGTACATTATATATTTGATATTGAATTACATGAAAAAGAGACATTTGAATTTTGTTAATTATTGTCAAATACATTTGTTTAATTTATTTGAAATTGTTATATTTGTGTATGTTAATGATTTGATATTGAGTTACACAAAATTGACTGAAGATTTAATGTTTTGATCACAATACTTTGACCGAATTCTAATTTTGACTGAGTTACTTAAAAATAGGTCATTGTATTATGTAATATTATTTTCGTATATCATTTCTGAAATAAATTTGACCATCGCCTTTATCCGGCAAGTTCTACAGCCGTGGTCAAAACAACAGCCAACGCTACCGCAGGCATGACACCCACCTCACCAACTCTTAGTCTTACTGCATCCCCTAGAGCTAGGATGTTTGGGTCGCCAACCAAAACCGATGGCACCGATCCAGTGACCAAGAGGATGCGGAGAATAGTACAAAGTGCAGCAGACAGTTTAGAGGCAGCAGTTCATCATCCAAAACCGATGGCACCGATCCATGCCAAGAGAATCCGGAGAATAGTACAAAGTGCAGCAGACAGTTTAGAGGCAGCAGTTCATCATCCAAAACCGATGGCACCGATCCATGCCAAGAGAATACGGAGAATAGTACAAAGTGCAGCAGACGGTTTAGAGGCAGCAGTTCATCATCCAAAACCGATGGCACCGATCCAGTGACCAAGCGAATCCAGAGAATAGTACAAAGTGCAGCAGATGGTGAAGAGGCAGCAGTGAAAGTTACCTTCAGCAACCCAAATTTATCCAGCGTACGAACGATACCAACACCAGTCTTCCACACCTTCAACACCAGTCTCCAACATGTCATCCAGAGAGTATCAGTAACCACGCCAAGCCTAAATAAGGCAATACCTGCGGTGACGGTGACTGCCTCCTCAGCTCCAGACCCCAGGCGATTCAGCGCTTTCAACAGCCACATTGGGTGTGACTACCGTACCGAAAGATTGTCTAACCTCAAGCGACATTTGGTAGCCTGTTCACTTCCGAGGTACATTTGAGGAATGTTTAAATGAAGTGCTGAAGCGCATTGGTGTGCAGCGACAAGCGTATCACAGCCAGTGCTTTGTAGGCAAACACTGCAAAATTCTTGAAAACCTTGATAAATAAGATAACAATTAAGTCCACACTTAAATTTAATTGTTCTTTTGTTGTTTTTCATTAACCTTAATTTTACCGATAGCCAATGCTTCAGAGGAAGGTGATGGTCAGACTGATCACAACAGGATAGTCTATAAGGGAGTTAAGCTCAGTGGTGGACCAGTAGATGTTGGCTTCTTAAGAAAAAAGTATGATCTTCTGGATGGATGTTCAAGACTGTGTCAGAAACAGGTTGGGAGACATTCACGAAGACCAAAGGCTTGTACAAATCCGCCTCTCAGATAAAGACGTGACAAGCTTCATAGAATACTTTGCACCTTTAGTAAAATATCAAGTTAAAATATCAAATGTGTTTATGAATAATCAGCAGGGGATAATTTGTAATAAAAGTGATTAGTGAATTTTTGATGTATTTTTTCACTTTTATCTATATTGGTATTTCTAACAATTTTCCCCTTATTTCAGACACTGCTAGAGGAATGTTTAAATGAAGTGCTGAAGCACATTGGTGTGCAGCGACAAGCATATCACAGCCAGTGCTTTGTAGGGAAACACTGCAAAAAAATTCTTGAAAACCTTGATTCTCTGTTGACTCATCAGATATTGCCAGAGAGTGAATTTCGGAACAATTTCGTAGGATATTTAAACGCATGTGTCTGATCTTCAACTTCAAATTAGGACCAGATGGAAAATGGGCAAGAAGTGAGAGTTGGCCGGAAAACTGGACATTTTGGTCCTACAATTAAGACATAGCACATTTCCTGGCCGAAGAGGAAGATGAAACAGATAAACAAGGGAGTGAGTGGATACCAACAGTATGGCCAGGAGGCCCATTTTCTTTTTACCATTTGACATTCTTTACATTGTTCCTCCTGCTTTGAATATACTTCTTGGCCTAGTCATTAAAATTGATGATAAGTGCCAACAGCTAGACCAAGGAAGTTTGCAAGACTGTGATGAACAATTATACAAAGATTGGCAAACTCATTCAGAGGCAGCTAAAGAAGCAGAACTTGCTATGCATGATTCAAAGGAGGTACTTGAAGAAGAGTCCTCGATTTTGAGACAGTTGAATCGACCTGTGAAAGGGAGAAGTACTACAGGTGTGACTACCGACTCATGCTGTATGCCAATGTGCAAACTTGCAGTATTGAAACCAGAAAAGGTAAAAGCGGATGTGACATGGATTCGGTGCACTCAATGTAGAGAAGGTAAACCAAAGGGATGGTTTCATCCATACTGTGTAGGAATATCAAAGGAGGATTATGAAAATGTAGAGTATGATTGTTTTGAGTGTCTAATATGCATTTTGAATCTTTTACTTTGGTGACCTCTGCAAAACTTCTGGTCACATGAGTCCATCATCAAGTTATCCATGTCTTTGGTGTCATGTGTCCTTGAAGCAACTTAGATGCACAGTTGGTAATCCTCATTGTACCATGAAAGTAGGACCAGATGGAAAATGGTTAAGATTGGTGGGAAAACTGGACACTTCTGCCGTCCAACAGGACATAGCAAATTTGCTGGCTGAAGAGAAGATAACTTGCTGGTCAGTGGCCGCGACTGACCATCACAGTATAGCCAGGAGGCCCATTCTCCCTTAGCCATTTGACATTCTTCAAATTGTTCTTCCAGCTTTGCATATTCTTCTTGACCTAGTTGTAGGGTACTTAACATTGAAGATAAGTGCAAACAGCCAGACCAAGTGAGTTTGCAAAACCGTGATGAACAATTATACAAAGATTGGCAAACTCATTCAGAGGCAGCTAAAGAAGCAGAACTTACTATGCATGATTCAAAGGAGGTACTTGAAGAAGAGTCCTCGATTTTGAGACAGTTGAATCGAGCTGTGAAAGGGAGAAGTACTACAGGTGTGACTACCGACTCATGCTGTATGCCAATGTGCAAACTAGCAGTATTGAAACCGGAAGAGGTAAAAACGGATGATGTGACATGGATTTGGTGCACTCAATGTGGAGAAGGTAAAACAAAGGGATGGTTTCACACATACTGTGTAGGAATATCAAAGGAGGATTATGAAAATGTAGAGTATGATTGTTTTGAGTGTCTAATATGCACAAAGCAAATATCTAGACCACAGGATGTCATTAAATCCTGAAAGAAGAGAAAGTGGTGTCATTAAATCACAAGAAGAGAAATTGGTTCCATAAGCTACACACAATGAGAACTCACCTACTGCAGATACACGCCAACTAGTATCTGCGCCTATTAATATTATATGATCACCAACATACAAGGTCTACGTGTGCCAAATTGGACACTTCTAGAACCATGATCACAGGTAAAGTTGCTTTATAACTCTATTGTATCTTTCGGATGTTACACAGGGTGTGAACATTTTATGTTTTAGATGGTTCTTTTGACATATCATGTGAAAGCTAGTGTTAGTTCAAACGATATTACTAGGTGCAACATTGCGTAAATAATTATTGTAGAATCAAATGCATAACAATAATTTATACTTGTCCATTCCAGGCGAATAAAGAAACAGCTAGAGGAGAGGAACAAGGACAAGCAAATGATGATGATGGACAACAAAATGATTTAATTATGTACACTAAATGGCCAGTGTGGAGGTCGGTATCTTATACGAGGGCACCTTCTGACCTCAGATTTTCAACTTTTGTGGTTCTATTTGTGTTTAAGTGAGCATGGTGAAGCCTTACTCTGGCCAGTTTATGATGCTACTTCAGTTTCAGGCAGACGGGAAAGATGTTTACGGGCCCGTGGATGAAAACTTTCTATACGGCAGCCCAAAGTGACCTAAGTCATATTGATGCCACTATTACTGTGAAAGATGTCAAAGATCATCTTAGTGATGCAGCAAATTCACCATTGGCCAATTCACCAAAATTGTGATTTTGTTTTCTCCCACCCGCACCCCTATTTTTCAGGATTGAAGTTTCCCAACAGACCACTTTGAAGATTTGTCACTTGAAATGAATTGGATGCTACTGAAGTTAATGTAAGTTATTACATTTAGTCTCACCAGTTTTAAACACAAATTGAAGCAATATTTCTCAGCATTTTCAAGTTTTTGTGAGGCACAGACAGTACATGTATTGCTTCTGTTAGCCGTCACACTACAAACACTAGTAGATGAGATTGCGACATGCCTTATGGAGTGTGCAGGGACCACAGCAACGTTAACTCCACATGTCATGACCCTGAGAAAACATGGAATCGGTTTCGCCAAAATGCTACCAAAAATACTCTAGAAACTGCATGGGAGAGAGTCACTAGTCATATATTGCTTTTCTCAAATAGTATCATGACCTCAGCCCCATAAGTATCTGCAAATAGGTTGAAAACACAGAACTTTGAAAGAGCTTTAATTTGACACCTCAACCAACTTTGTAGCGTGTTCAGAAGTTGAGCTATATTTTTTTCAAAAAGTATGTCATTACGCTAATTAAATATGCAAATTAGCTAATATTTATCAAAAAACTTTTCAGAGATCAGTACCTTAATGGCCCAACCCGTTAACAAAAAATTGAAAACATGTACGAAAACGAACACGTTTTAAATCGCTGTTTTGTATCAAAAGTGGCAGTGGACAGCAATCAAACAACCCTTGTTTTCAAATGTGATCATCTTGATTCCTGCAATTCACGCAGCTCGTAATTAAGATACAACTTTAGCGCACATTTACGAAAATCCAATCAAAGTCTTAGATCTGGGAAAAGGCGCTATATATAAAGTACCAAAATTTATTTTATTTGAACTTTAGAATGTTCATGAGATTAGTTGATCTTATGTTTCCACAGATGTCATCTACCAACATTATGGCCACTGCCTTGAGTTTGGGACGAACCCAGGAAAGTTTGTAAGATCTGTGATAGGGGAGTTGTGCAGAGATGCGGCCAAGAAAGCCAGAAAAGGAACACCTTCAACATCACCAATGCCACAGGCAACAACACAGTCATCAATGCAGTCGTCAACAATGCCACAGGTAACAACATCAACAACGCAGTCATCAACATCAACACCAATCCATCAGCATCGACTCCATCAACATCAAAAACATCAACAGAGGCAACAACAGCATCACTGCTCAAATCAAGTGTAGGGATGACAACTGCCTTCTGAAGGGGTTAATTCCTTATAGGGGAATAGACTACATATTCTGTTTCTTATTATGTGAAGTATATTTTCGCTACAACAATCTTTTCATGGAATTCTTCACAACCGTTCTGTCACATATGGAGGTCTACTTTCTTGTATCAAAAAAGGACTTCTGCAGCACACCCCTCTGCTGTCACAGAAATGCAAAATGGATGAAAACTTTCTATACAGCAACCCAAAATGACCTAAGTCATATTGATGCCATTATTACTGTGAAAGATGTAACAAATATTCACCATTGGCCTATTCACCAACGTTGTGATTTTGTTTTCTCCCACCCGCACCCCTATTTTTCAGGATGGAAGTTTCCCAACAGACCACTTTGAAGATTTATCACTTGAATTGGATGCTATTGAAGTTAATGTAAGTTATTACATTTTGTCTCACCAGATTCAAACACAAATTGAAGCAATTTTTCATGACATTCATGAGGCTTTTTATTATTTCCAGGAGGAAAGAAGTTTCCCAACATACCACTTTGAAGATTTATCACTTGAATTGGATGCTATTGAAGCTAATGTAAGTTATTACATTTTGTCTCACCAGATTCAAACACAAATTTTTATTATTTCCAGGAGGAAGAAAGTTTCCCAACAGACCACTTTGAAGACTTGACAGTTGAAATGGATGCTACTGAAGTTAATGTAGGTTATTACATTTTTTCAGGTTTTTCAGATTTTCAAGTTTTTGTGAGGTCAAATTTCTGTTTAAAGTTTGAATTGTATTTTTATCACCATGTGTATTAAAACTAATTTTGTCTATGTTGTCTTACCTAGCCAAATTCATACTTTTCAGATTTCACTGAGAATCCCAGTGGGCTATTCCAGAAATTTTCCACCCCCCAAAGATGACATTAGGATTTCCCACATTCCATTTCCGTCCAGATGCACATCGGAATGTAAAAAATTGGGAATTCCGATACGTTTTTGGTGTAAATGCATGTAAATCCCAATTCCCAAATGTACATATAAATATTTGGCTGGGAAATCTCATTGTTATGTTATGGGTGGCTCAAGAAATCGCATATAATTGTGCAAAATCATTCATGGGAAATCCCACATTTTGTTTTCAATTTAACTTTGTCATCTCAAGCCATGAAGAAAGTGGAACAGAGCATGTTGAGAATGAGACTGATTCAGATGTTGTTCCGGATTCAGATGTTGTTCCGGATTCAGATGTTTTTCAGGATTCAGATGTTCTTCCGGATTCAGATCAGGAAAATCTTGATGACAGTGGTTGTCTCACGGACGAACCGAAGAATGATGTAAATGTAGATGTACCATCTTCAGAGCCAGCATTACCAGCAAGCAACAAAGGTTTTAATAATAAGAAGTTTGTAAGTCCACTAACTGTGAAAGAGGCAGAGCGTAGAGAGAAAAAATAAGGCGTCAAGACGTTCCAGATGAAGAATCACAGTCATGAAGTCGGTGACGAAAATGGAAGATCCCAGTGTTGCTAATTGTGATGTTTTCTACTTGATCCGAAACCGGGAAACAGGGCAAGGGTGGTTTTGTGGTTCACAAATCTATGTAAACAACTTCAAAGAAGAGCAACCACTATGCCCATACAATGTTTATAGGTTACGTTTACAAAGTTTATAGGTCCACTGTAGAAAGAGAAAAAATAAGGCAAGACACCGGGAAACAGGGCAAGGGTGGTTTTGGGGTTCACCGATTTACGTGAACAACTTCAAAGAAGAGCAACCACTATGCCCATACAACCCTGGGTCATACACAGATCTGTGTGCATTTCCTGATGGCAGATCACTGTCGACCACAACATTTACTTAACCATAACCCATACCTGTTTATACAAAACAATTTGTACACATGTGACATGTATCGTTTTCATTGCTAAATTTAAATTAAGTTTCAATCAAACTGGCATACTTGTTATTTTTGCAACATTTCAGCTACCATGACTTCCATAACAGACCATTTGTTGGACCTGATTTCATAATGAGATGTGTTGCAGAACCAAGCAATCGGTATGATCTGAATGCAATGATGGTGGCGGCTCCACCATTGTCAGAGATTAAATCAGAATTGCACACAATGAAGACCAGGGACACGTCTCCATCCCAGCATGTGAGGGATGTTGCAGGGAATAAAATAGGGAGGATACCAAAGGGAATTTGTGTAGTGTACGTGAAGGAGAGAGTGACAGGACCGGAGACTCATCACTATCCATGATTTAAAGAGTGTCAATTAACCTCCCACAAAATAGGACAAAGAAGTTGTTGCAACCTGTTTAATTGATTTACATTGACCATAAACCGGTCTGTTTATACGAAACCATGCATGTACATGTATTGTTTTCATTGCTAAATTTAAATTAAGTTTCAATTAAACTTGGCATACTTGTTATTTTTGCAACATTTCAGCTATCATGACTTCCATAACACACCACTTGTTGGACCTGATTTCATAATGAGATGCGTTCAGGAACCAAGCATTTGGTATGATCTGAATGCAATGATGGGGGTGGCTTCACCATTGTCAGCGATCAAAACCGAGTTACACAGCCAAGACAAGGGTCACGCCTCCATCCCAGCATGTGAGGGATGTTGCAGGGAAAAAATAGGGAGGATGCCAAAGTGAATTTATGGGATAATTTCTGTTGGAATACAAAAGTGGTGGGTTCACAAGACAGTTGCAATATATGCGGGAGGCTTTGTGCATGGGGGGCAGTAATTACGCCATTTATGGGTCTATTTTAGTTTCTTCGCCTAAATTACGCCATGTTTTAGGGGTAAGATTTTCAGAGCCTTACGCAAATAAGGGGTGAAATTTTTCCACACTGATTACGCCATTTAGGGTCCATTTTTGAGGTGCTGGGACGAGCATGCATACCACTTTGGTATGCGAGTGATCCCCCGGGCTGGCCAGAGGTTGAAGGTCCATGTACAGCGTTTTGGATTTTTTCTCTATTGTCTTAATGTTATGTGTTATCACAATTTATCTATTATTCAGATAAAGTTGCTATTGTATGGGGATGGCTGCTACTGATGATTGCCATATTTAGGAACGTTTGCACCGGTGAGCATGGTAAGTGTTAGTATAGGCCTACTATAATCATGGAAACTAAATAGTGAAAATGGCCAGTCTTCCAGTCGTTAGATCAACTGGATAAATATACTAGTTATTACCAGTGTGTTATTAGTTTTTGAGAAAATGCAAAAATATACACAAGTTTATCACCATTGTCAGCGATCAAAACCGAGTTACACAGCCAAGACAAGGGTCACGCCTCCATCCCAGCATGTGAGGGATGTTGCAGGGAAAAAATAGGGAGGATGCCAAAGTGAATTTATGGGATAATTTCTGTTGGAATACAAAAGTGGTGGGTTCTACAAGACAGTTGCAATATATGCGGGAGGCTTTGTGCATGGGGGGCAGTAATTACGCCATTTATGGGTCTATTTTAGTTTCTTCGCGAATTACGCCATGTTTTAGGGGTAAGATTTTCAGAGCCTTACGCAAATAAGGGGTGAAATTTTTCCACACTGATTACGCCATTTAGGGTCCATTTTTGAGGTGCTGGGACGAGCATGCATACCACTTTGGTATGCCAGTGATCCCCCGGGCTGGCCGGAGGTTGAAGGTCCATGTACAGCGTTTTGGATTTTTTCTCTATTGTCTTAATGTTATGTGTTATCACAATTTATCTATTATTCAGATAAAGTTGCTATTGTAGGGGGATGGCTGCTACTGATGATTGCCATATTTAGGAACGTTTTCACCGGTGAGCATGGTAAGTGTTAGTATAGGCCTACTATAATCATGGAAACTAAATAGTGAAAATGGTCAGTCTTCCAGTCGTTAGATCAACTGGATAAATATACTAGTTATTACCAGTGTGTTATTAGTTTTTGAGAAAATGCAAAAATATACACAAGTTTATCACCATTGTCAGCAATCAAAACCGAGTTACACAGCCAAGACAAGGGTCACGCCTCCATCCCAGCATGTGAGGGATGTTGCAGGGAAAAAATAGGGAGGATGCCAAAGTGAATTTATGGGATAATTTCTGTTGGAATACAAAAGTGGTGGGTTCACAAGACAGTTGCAATATATGCGGGAGGCTTTGTGCATGGGGGGCAGTAATTACGCCATTTATGGGTCTATTTTAGTTTCTTACGCCGAATTACGCCATGTTTTAGGGGTAAGATTTTCAGAGCCTTACGCAAATAAGGGGTGAAATTTTTCCACACTGATTACGCCATTTAGGGTCCATTTTTGAGGTGCTGGGACGAGCATGCATACCACGTTGGTATGCGAGTGATCCCCCGGCTGGCCAGAGGTTGAAGGTCCATGTACAGCGTTTTGGATTTTTTCTCTATTGTCTTAATGTTATGTGTTATCACAATATTATTCAGATAAAGTTGCTATTGTATGGGGATGGCTGCTACTGATGATTGCCATATTTAGGAACGTTTGCACCGGTGAGCATGGTAAGTGTTAGTATAGGCCTACTATAATCATGGAAACTAAAAAGTGAAAATGGTCAGTCTTCCAGTCGTTAGATCAACTGGATAAATATACTAGTTATTACCAGTGTGTTATTAGTTTTTGAGAAAATGCAAAAATATACACAAGTTTATCGAGGGCTGTAGTACCCGCTTAATGGGCTATTCCAGAAAATAGATGAACACCCCCTATAGAGGAGTTCGGATATCCGAACTTTTTGTCCATTCGTGACTGTTGGAAATCCAGACTTTTAAAGTGCCCAAAGGCAAAAAAATCCGGCAGAAAAATAGTTCAAAATCCTTATATAATTATTAATATTATTCCTGTTTGTTTTATAATGAAGGATTCAGATGATGATGATTAAAAGAAACAACATTTTTGGATCGTCAAGAAGCACTTTGATCAAGGCAAGTCAAGTCAATTGGAATACACCCTTGATAGGTTGATAGACATGAGACAAATTGAAGAGGAGAAAGAATTGCACATACATGAACAATTTCAAAGAAGAGCAACCATTATACCCATACAACCCTAGGTCATACACCGATGCATTTCCTGATGGCAGTTCACTGTCAGACCCAACACATTTGGTATACCCAGGGAAGTACATTGTACCACAACAGGGTGCTGTTGAGGCTAGCCCGGACAAGTCAATCAGATCCCAGAAAAGGAGAATGCTGGAGCAGCTTCCCCTCAGTCAGAGATAGTCAGCTACACTGAGCTGTGTCAACACCTCCACATTTACTACCTTCCTTGATAGGTTGATAGACATGAGACAAATTGAAGAGGAGAAAGAATTGCACATACATGAACAATTCAAAGAAGAGCAACCATTATACCCATACAACCCTAGGTCATACACCGATGCATTTCCTGATGACAGTTCACTGTCAGACCCAACACATTTGGTATACCCAGGGAAGTACATTGTACCACAACAGGGTGCTGTTGAGGCTAGCCCGGACAAGTCAATCAGATCCCAGAAAAGGAGAATGCTGGAGCAGCTTCCCCTCAATCAGAGATCAGCTACACTGAGCTGTGTCAACGCCTCTGCATTTACTACCTCCAAGCGTAAAAAAGAGATTTTGTTTAACATGTAGTCTTATAGAGCTGAACATATTGGATTCATGTTTTTTTCATATATGCCAAATGTACTATCCATTATAGTGTCAATTAACCTGCCACAAAATAAGGACAGAGGACTTGCAACCTGTTGAATTGATTTGCATTAACCATAAACCATACTTGTTTATACGAAACCATGTACATGTATTGTTTTCATTGCTAAATTCAAATTAAGTTTCACTCAAACTTGGCATACTTGTCATTTTTACAACATTTCAGTTATCATGACTTCCATAACAGAATTGTTGGACCCGATTTCATAATGAGATGCATTCCAGAACCAAGCAATCGATATGATCCGAATGCAATGATGGTGGCGGCTCCACCATTGTCAGAGATTAAATCAGAATTGCACACAATGAAGACAAGGGACACGTCTCCAACCCAGCATGTGAGGGATGTTGCAGGGAATAAAATAGGGAGGATACCAAAGGGAATTTGTGTAGTGTACATGAAGGAGAGGGTGACAGGACCGGAGACTCATCACTATCCATGATTTAAAGAGTGTCAATTAACCTCCCACAAAATAGGACAAAGAAGTTGTTGCAACCTGTTTAATTGATTTACATTAACCATAAACCATACCTGTTTATACGAAACCATGTACATGTATTGTTTTCATTGCTAAATTCAAATTAAGTTTCAATCAAACTGGCATACTTATTTTTGCAACATTTCAGCTATCATGACTTCCATAACAGACCACTTGTCGGACCCGCGATTTCATAATGAGATGCGTTCAGGAACCAAGCATTTGGTATGATCCGAATGCAATGATGGGGGTGGCTTCACCATTGTCAGCGATCAAAACCGAGTTACACAGCCAAGACAAGGGTCACGCCTCCATCCCAGCATGTGAGGGATGTTGCAGGAAAAAAATAGGGAGGATGCCAAAGTGAATTTGTGGGATAATTTCTGTTGGAATACAAAAGTGGTGGGTTCACAAGACAGTTGCAATATATGCGGGAGGCTTTGTGCATGGGGGGCAGTAATTACGCCATTTATGGGTCTATTTTAGTTTCTTCGCTTGAATTACGCCATGTTTTAGGGTAAGATTTTCAGAGCCTTACGCAAATAAGGGTGAAATTTTTCCACACTGATTACGCCATTTGGGGTCCATTTTTGAGGTGCTGGGACGAGCATGCATACCACTTTGGTATGCGAGTGATCCCCCGGCTGGCCAGAGGTTGAAGGTCCATGTACAGCGTTTTGGATTTTTTCTCTATTGTCTTAATGTTATGTGTTATCACAATTTATCTATTATTCAGATAAAGTTGCTATTGTATGGGGATGGCTGCTACTGATGATTGCCATATTTAGGAACGTTTGCACCGGTGAGCATGGTAAGTGTTAGTATAGGCCTACTATAATCATGGAAACTAAATAGTGAAAATGGTCAGTCTTCCAGTCGTTGGATCAACTGGATAAATATACTAGTTATTACCAGTGTGTTATTAGTTTTTGAGAAAATGCAAAAATATACACAAGTTTATCGAGGGCTGTAGTACCCGCTTAATGGGCTATTCCAGAAAATAGATGAACACCCCCTATAGAGGAGTTCGGATATCCGGACTTTTTGTCCATTCGTGACTGTTGGAAATCCAGACTTTTAAAGTGCCCAAAGGCAAAAAAATCCGGCAGAAAAATAGTTCAAAATCAGAAATCCGCAATTTGAGAGCTCATTTTCAACATTTCCGTGATTTTTCCTGCATTTGATTGGATTTCCAAGCTTTTTCCAGCAACATTGGCAACTGGAATTCCAGTCGTTTTCAGAAAGCAGACTTGGAAATCCGGACTGACAAGACTGACAAGTACATTGTGAGTGCCACTTCCCTGGTGAGTGTAAGCTTAACCACATCAAACAATATTTAAACCAAACACTTTACCTCTGAATGTATCTCATTTACACTGCTCATGCAGGCTGATATGCATGTTTTACAGTCAGTTCTTCTTGCCCATTCGCCCAAGTATATTGATTTCAACAAACAAAAATGTTTAAAACTTTTAAACAACAAGTTTAAGCAACTATGTATGTTTTAAACAATTATTTTAAACAACAGCTATAAACAGCTTTAAACAACTGTTTGTTTTAAACATTTGTTTAAAATACTTTAAACAATTGTGTACATTTAAACAACAAAAGTTAAACAACACAGATGTTTAAAAACTGTTGTTTAGAAAATTGTTTAACATTTTTAAACAATTGGATGTTTAAACAACCCAAGGTTGTTTAAACTTTAAACAGAACTAGAGTGACCGTCGTAAACAGCGTTGTTTAAAAATATTAAACAGTTGTTTAAAATATTTTTACATGCGGCAAAAATGAGTTTGGCAGCCGCACTAATATCTTCTAAGAATATACAATGTGCATGTTATTTTTACATGCGGCAAAAATGAGTTTGGCAGCCGCACTAATATCTTCTAAGTTAATACAATGTACATGTTTATCTTTTTTTTTCACATAGATCATGTAGATCAACCACGTCAAGAAAGTCAAGCAAATATGGAGCAACGTCAGCAGCATGAGTTTGGCTACATGTCGCTAAATTCACAAGGTTTGTTAAATCTTTGAAGTATTAACATTAATTTGAACTTTAAATCTGAAAATTTTATTTTTTTAAATCCCTGTTGGACTGAAATTTATAAAAATTTGTAAAGACCTATTTTAATCCTATATTGATTGGTCCCTAACCACACATGGTCTCTGAAAGTTTTGAAAGTTTTGGATTTGAATTTAAATCCATGTAATTTATAGTGTATGTGTGTTACTTTATTGTTATAAAACTAATTTTCAAGATATCTTCCTCCAAATTTTATAAAAAATATAGATACAAAAGAAAAGTATATAGGCCTACACACTGCATATCCCAGCAAACACAAAACGTTTTGCACATCTTTCGCAAAAGGTCAGAAGAGGTTGACAAAAAAAAGGTTTAAATGTCGGGTTATATATGGACATATAAAGGGTATAAAACATATTTTATCAAAACATAACCTACTGCAAATAATGTTATGTTATTTGTATGTTGACAAAATATTTGGCAAAACATGTTTGCAAAAGATATTTTACAATAACATTTCTAAAACATTTTAACATTTTTGCTGCAGTGTGTTTTCATAGTTTTTCATGATCTCTATATTACCCGATATTTAATGTTATTAAAAGGTTTTTATCTAAACCAAAAACCAAACTATAGGCCATTAGGCATTTCAGATGGCGTTCCCTGCCAGTACACAAGAGGAGGGAAGGAAGTCTGCAGCCATATCATATATGTATATCTAAAGGTTCTTGGTTTGAATATATCCGATAATAGGCTACACACAGTACTAAGCATGTGGATTATGTTGTAAACATATCTATTCACCCATCCTGCATTTCAGATGGTGTTCCCTGCCAATACACAAGAGGAGGGAAGGAAGTCTGGAGCCATATAATATAATGTATATCAAAAGGTTCTTGGTTTGAATATATCCGATAATAGGCTACACACAGTACTAAGCATGTGGATTATGTTGTAAACATATCTATTCACCCATCCTGCATTTCAGATGGTGTTCCCTGCCAATACACAAGAGGAGGGAAGGAAGTCTGGAGCCATATAATATAATGTATATCAAAAGGTTCTTGGTTTGAATATATCCGATAATAGGCTACACACAGTACTAAGCATGTGGATTATGTTGTAAACATATCTATTCACCCATCCTGCATTTCAGATGGCGTTCCCTGCCAGTACACTAGAGGAGGGAAGGAAGTATGCAGCTTTATAACACATGTATATCTAAAGGTTCTTGATTTGAATGTCTGATAATAGGCTACAACAAATTGCGTTAACAAAACAGGAGGTTCGGCAGATGATGAAACATAAAAAAGTATCATGTACTGCCAATAATCCTCATACCGCAATAACATCTAGAGGACCAACTGAAAATGTTACATTGTATAAATACTCTAGGGGGAAAGAGCCAAATGCAGTGGGTGTAAAAAAACCCTGAAAGATGGTACTCTAGTTGTGGAAATGACGGGGAACTATTCTCCAATTACACAACATGCAAATGAAACATTCAAAGTGAAAACTAAGTTCAGAGGAGGGAAGGAAGTATGCAGCTTTATAACACATGTATATCTAAAGGTTCTTGATTTGAATGTCTGATAATAGGCTACAACAAATTGCGTTAACAAAACAGGAGGTTCGACAGATGATGAAACATAAAAAGTATCATGTACTGCCAATAATCCTCATACCGCAATAACATCTAGAGGACCAACTGAAAATGTTACATTGTATAAATACTCTAGGGGGAAAGAGCCAAATGCAGTGGGTGTAAAAAAACCCTGAAAGATGGTACTCTAGTTGTGGAAATGACGGGGAACTATTCTCCAATTACACAACATGCAAATGAAACATTCAAAGTGAAAACTAAGTTCAGAGGAGGGAAGGAAGTTTGCAGCCATATAATATATGTATATCTAAAGGTTCTTGGTTTGAATATGTCTGATAATAGGCTACAACAAATTGCATTAACAAAACAGGAACATAAAAAAGTATCATTGTACTGCCAGTAATCCTCATACTTCTTCTGCACAAGCAGCAGTAGCAACACAAAATGCAAAAGTAACAGCATAAAGTAACTCAATGTCTGAAATCGTGATCTTCCAAATTGGTATTTTAGTCAACTCCTCTGCATCGTTTGATACGATACACAGTACAAAGCATGTGCATTATGTAGTAAACATATCCTTTCACTCGTCTTGCATTTCAGATGGTGTTCCCTGCAAGTGCACAAGAGGAGGGAAGGAAGTCTGCAGCCATATAATATATGTATATAGATGAGGTGACATGTGTTTACATTTGATACGCCCTCTGTTGGTCTGTGATCAAAACTGTCAGGCACAAAACACTATAGTTTACATGGAAGAACTTTGGTTTCAAAGCAAATAATACAAAAAATGGTATCAATCTTGTTTATAAATTTATGCATCAAGCTATATACATAATATCACACAAAACTTCAAAGGTTTTTAAAAGTTGAGTTTTAAAGAGATTTATATGGTCTGTCATAGACACTTCTGTGTTATTTTGCCTGCTTTGAAACAACAGAGGGCGGTCTGAATGTAAACATGTGACATCATAGGTCACCTCATCTATAGGTTCTTGGTTTGAATATGTCTGATAATAGGCTACAACAAATTGCATTAACAAAACAGGAGGTTTGGCAGAATGCTGAAACATAAAAAAGTATCATTGTACTGCCAGTAATCCTATACTTCTTCTGCACAAGCAGCAGCATCAAAAAACAACACCACAAGGAGCAGCCGCAACAGCATCTAGAGGACCAACTGGAAATGTTGCATTGTATAAATACTCTAGGGGAAAAAGAGCCAAATGCAGTGGATGTAAAAAAAACTCTGAAAGATGGTACTCTAGTTGTGGAAATGACAGGGAACTGTTCTCCAATTACACAACATGCAAATCAAACATTCAAAGTGGAAACTACATGTAAGTTCAGATAGATCATCCAGCTACAAGCAACAAATGAAGGCTGCTCACGAGTATGGGATCAATTTATTACCTGGTACGGAAGGTGCAAGTGCACCAACCACGTTTGTGGATGAAACAGCGTCTCACAGAGCAGACAAGGTTATAGAGGTTAAGGGGAAGCTGCTCCAAAATCTTTGTGAAATAAAGGTATTTTTGTCATTTAAGGTTTTTCTAAATTAAAAATCTAACTGATCGCAAAATTAAATACCTTTAAGGATGTGATAAACAAGGCTATGCCAATATAAATGTAGGTAGCATTGAGTGCAACTTGTGTGGAATTTTCTACCACAGATCCTGTGTTGGGATACAGGGAAGAAAACCAACTGTATGGTTTTGTCTATCATGCCAGAGATTGAGCAGCACGGTAAACAAACTCGAGAACAAAATAATAAAACTGGAAATTAAAGTCATACTAGAAACTAAGAACACTCCATTAAATGAGAAGATCAACTTCTGATGAAAGCTAAATTAATCCCGGTGCCATTATGGAGTTTGAGCAAATAAATGACAGATCCAAGCATATACGAACAAGTATTATTGTAAGACCAATATTTTGTATTGGCATATTTACGCTTAGCTTTCATCAAAAACACTATAATATATGCTTGTAGACAAGGTTTTACGGTATACTACAAGAAAAAGTCTGCTGCCACTTCATGCTCACCAAGATAATAATGTAATGTAAAAAGTTCACATGCAGATCGCATGAACAAGGAAAGGTTCAAAACCTGGGTGTTATATTTGATTCATCACTTTCTATCAAAAACCACATGTAAAGCAGCATGCATCCATTATTAGGAACATAGGTTGCATTTTGTAGATACCTTAACAGGAGACTGCCGAAATGGTACATCTCGCTGATATACATGAAGGATGTAGTAAAGCACACATACTTCCAGGGGTGTGACGCCACAGCAAAGTGGATAGCACACATTTACAGGTACATATTCTTACCAATATTGTTTGTTTTATTTCTAGATGCAGTAATCCAGATGTACCTGGTATGCGATTCATATACAAAAGTGGCGGCAAAGATGCCTGCCAGATTCATTGGGGGCGCCTGTCAGGATGCGTACAGGGTAAAAGAGAGAATGTTGGGGAATCTAGCCAAGGATTCACTTACTGAAGAGATTTGCTTACTGAAGAGGCATTTGTATTTGCATCATCACAATGTTCTGGGAGAAATGAAAATGGGACAAGAATGCATATTTCATCTACTACTCCAATAAACAGATGAAGATGCACTATCACTTGCATAGATGGCACAAAGACGAAACTGCTGTGGCAGAGGTCTAAAGCACAACTGATATGAAGAAACAATGGCGGCTTTTAGGGGAAGCTCGTCAAGTTGGGCAACTTTAATCACAATGGTGAAGTGGCTGATGGCAAGTCCAAAGACTTGGTTGTTGCCAAACGTCCCAGAAAAGGCAAATCAGTTGATGTTGAAGATTACATTGTTTATACCCGGTGATATATGGATACCACTATGTTCATAGTATGTGGGCGCACAAAAGGTACAATTGTAAGGAGAAGAGCACACCAAAGAAAGGCACTAGACATGTTCTGGAAGGGAGGAAGTTTATGGCAAAGTCTGGTGTTGCTAAGGGATTACAATAAATAATGGACAAGATGATGCATGATGATGTGGCCAGAATAACCAAGAGTGATCAGCACATCAGGCTTGTTGGCGAGAGCACTCACCAGAGCTGTAATTCGTCACGGGCAGAATACCTCAGCAGCCAGAAAATGAGGAACTTGGCCAAAGTCTTGCGATAGGTAAGGAAAATTGATCCAAGTGTAGTATCTGCAGCTGACATGGTGAAGGGCAGCAGCTTTGATGCAGTTGTGACAGCAACAAAATGGCTGGCAAAGTTGTTGCCAAACGTCCCAGAAAAGGCAAATCAGTTGATGTTGAAGATTACATTGTTTATACCCGGTGATATGGATACCAGTATGTTCATAGTATGAGGGCGCACAAAAGGTACAATTGTAAGGAGAAGAAGAGCACACCAAAGAAAGGCACTAGACATGTTCTAGAAGGGAGGAAATCTATGGCAAAGTCTGGTGTTGCCAGAATAGCCAAAAGTGATCAGCACATCAGGCTTGTTGGCGAGAATACTCACCAGAGCTGCAATTCACCTCAGCAACCAGAAAATTCTTGCGAGAGGTGAGGAAAATTGATCCAAGTGTAGTATCTGCAGCGAACAAAAGGTACAATTGTAAGGAGAAGAAGAGCACACCAAAGAAAGGCACTAGACATGTTCTAGAAGGGAGGAAATCTATGGCAAAGTCTGGTGTTGCCAGAATAGCCAAGAGTGATCAGCACATCAGGCTTGTTGGCGAGAATACTCACCAGAGCTGCAATTCACCTCAGCAACCAGAAAATTCTTGCGAGAGGTGAGGAAAATTGATCCAAGTGTAGTATCTGCAGCGCACAAAAGGTACAATTGTAAGGAGAAGAAGAGCACACCAAAGAAAGGCACTAGACATGTTCTGGAAGGGAGGAAGTCTATGGCAAAGTCTGGTGTTGCCAGAATAGCCAAGAGTGATCAGCACATCAGGCTTGTTGGCGAGAATACTCACCAGAGCTGCAATTCACCTCAGCAACCAGAAAATTCTTGCGAGAGGTGAGGAAAATTGATCCAAGTGTAGTATCTGCAGCGCACAAAAGGTACAATTGTAAGGAGAAGAAGAGCACACCAAAGAAAGGCACTAGACATGTTCTAGAAGGGAGGAAATCTATGGCAAAGTCTGGTGTTGCCAGAATAGCCAAGAGTGATCAGCACATCAGGCTTGTTGGCGACAATACTCACCAGAGCTGCAATTCACCTCAGCAACCAGAAAATTCTTGCGAGAGGTGAGGAAAATTGATCCAAGTGTAGTATCTGCAGCTGACATGTTGAAGGGTAGCAGCTTTGATGCAGTTGTGACAGCAACAAAATGGCGACCAAAGTATGATGAGGATGCTAGGAAGTTTTGTGGTTCCAGAAAAGGCAAATCAGTGGATACTACCATGTTCATAGTATGTGGGCGCAGAAAAGGTACAACTGTAAAGAGAAGAGGAGTCAGGGGCTATTTTAACGTGTCTCACTGTCACGTTCGTGCAATGAGATAAAAGTGTTGATGAAGTAGAGTGCGTTTCAAAAATAAAAAATTGACATTTTATCTGAATGTGACCGTAAGAAAGGCTCTACCATTGTTTACTATTAAAGCATATCTACACGGATTGTTAATTGTCACTGCACGAATATTTTATCTCGGCACGAACGTGACAGTGAGACACGTTAAAATAGTCCCTGAGAGGAGTACACCAAAGAAAGGCACTAGACATGTTCTAGAAGGCAGGAAGTTTATGGCGAAGCCTGGTGTTGCCAAGGGACTACAGAAAATAATGGACAAGATGATGCATGATGATGTGGCCAGAATAGCCAAGAATGATCAGCACATCAGGCTTGTTGGCGAGAACACTCACCAGAGCTGTAATTCGTCTCTGGCAGAATACCTCAGCAGCCAGAAAATGAGGAACTTGGCCATAGGTGAGGAAAAATCAATCCAAGTATACATGTAGTATCTGCAGCTGACATGGTGAAGGGTAGCAGCTTCGATATAGTTGTGGCAGCAAAAAAAAAGGCTGGCAAAGTAGGGTGCATCATACGCCCCCTATGTCAACGGATTTTATTGCTATTTGGTGAAAGTGTGCCACTTGCTAAAATATTAATCCCCACCAAATTTAAATTCAATCCGAAGTCGTCTAGTGGGTCCACCGGGAGCTCAAAGTTTCGACGCGATCTTTACAGCAAATGCCGCGATTTCACATAAGGCAGCCATTTATATTCCCATTACTTTACACAGTGAAATCATGGCTCCCGTATGGAATTTGTATTCTATTCATGCTTAAAAGTGTGGTAATGGAATATTTTATGGTTTTACATCATTTTCTAGTGATTGACAAGTGTTATACAATTACTACTGCATCAGAAATGAATAGCTGCCCTATACAAACATGTATATTTCCATTACTTTGACAGTGAAATCATGGCTCCCGCATGAATTTTTAGGCTTAACAGAGTAGCAATGGCTTCATATAATTTTTAGTGACTGACAAGTGTTGTACAATACTACTATTCTCATATATTGTAAATGAGACTATTCACTATTCAGTTTGCGTTTTCGCAGATTTGGCCGCTTTCTTCTGTCGTCTTCCACAGTCTGTAAGATAGCCTGATAATGCTCCTCAGAACGGGCAGCTGACAGGAAGTCAGAACTTAGCTTTACACCACGCTCTGCTGCATCGTTTACAACGTTAATGGCACGGACATTGGCAACAGAGGTCTGGAAAGCTGGGGATTGAGGCCAAGTGTCAACGCTGTCTGAAAGGAAGCCATCATCAAGCTGCAAAATGCGCATGGTGAACCAAGAGTCCGTTCCTGCTAGGTCAGCTAGGGTTGTTGCTTCTGTGATGTTTGTTGGGAAATTAGGTTTCTTGAAGCCTTTACCATAGCGGTTACTTGGGATGATAATTTCTGTGTCAGGTTTGACTGCCAGGAGCTTACAGGCTAGAGCTTGTTTCTCTACTCCAGGTACTTTTTCACTGAAGAGTGCTAGTGGAACCATCTCTTCCGTGAGATACCACAGATGCCGCTCCATTGCTGCGATGGCACTTGCAGAAACACAAGCATTCACCTCTGAATACAGCAACAACTGCTTGTATAACTTCAAGTCGTTATCACGGTAGCATCAACAGCATTGCTACATGTTAACCACCATGTGCTGTATATGATGGTTGCGAATGTGACAAAGTCGCGAATCTTCGGGGGTTGGTGCTTTGTTGTGACTGTTCCTTTTGGGAGTTGCGAATATGATCTTGCAAAGAGAGATCTTGATTGAATATAATAATTTGGCCATCCACCTTGCCTTATGTACTGCTCCTGGCCGCTTGAAAGTGATGGAAGTCTGGAATCCAAGGTAGAACATGGAGAGCTCAACAAACTCATTATAATCATCTCTTACAAGATCCATTTTGGACCTCAGGACAATTTCAGCATCAGCTTTGAATTTCCGCAGTAAGGTCTGTTGTGTCTGACTAAACTCAGTAATGTCAAATTGGGCAAGTGGCTGCTCGCTATTCTGCGGCAATATGTTGTAGTTGGATTTGTATCGGGAAAAGAGGGTTACCTCAGGTGATTTGGATGTCTCTATTTGGAGATCCTTGAAGATTTGGGTCAGCATGACCTCGCCTACATGGTGTTGGCATGCTGACCATAGGAGTGCTTTTCCAAGATGAGTCTGGATTGCAATGCATGCAGCGGACATATGGCCTGTGTTAGAAGCAGTAGTATCAAACACCAAATTTTTTATGTTGTCAGCACAATTCCAGGATTGGAGCAAGTTGACAGATAACTTGGAGATGATGTCACCCGACTTGCGGTCTGTACCAGGCCTGTAAGCCGGTACTCCAAGGAGTTTCACATTATTAGTATCTCCCACCAGGACACTTAGTCTTTCCTCCTTTTCATTTTGGTTTGAAATGGATGACATAAGTTTCCCGTCCCAGTGCAGAGATGCAAACTTTGGCGGAGTCCATGCCTCTTTGGCTGAATTTGCAATGTCTCCCACCACTCTCCGTCTAGATTTGTCTGCGGTGGCATAGGATAAGGCCAATTTTGAAGTATCTCCACCAACTTCTCTTACTAGTTCTTCAGTAAAAGCAGATTGTTGTGTAGGTGTTATTCCCATTCGTGTGCTAAGAGAAACAAGATTTGGTGATGCCAAAATGTTATGAGGTATGAAGACTGATGTTCCTGTTCGAGTAATGACGGTGTCCTGTTGGAGTTTCTGTATCACATTCAGAATCGCTATCAGATGAGTCTGCATCACTATTGCTATCTTCACTGGAACTAAGAAGAGAATGAAAACTAGTTGATGGTTCATCCATCTGCTGTTTACTTCTTTCTTGTCGCTTTGCTTCTGTGGCTGCACGTTCTTCTTTGCGTTTTATTTTTGCTGCAAGTACTGTATCACTGGAGCCAAATGTTGCACATCGATCTCCTCTCATGGAATTCAGGAACAAGCGGTCTTCTGGGATTGTAATCAGTTCATCAACATTTTGTGGCCAAATTGCAAATGTTTTACGAGTTGGCTTTCAGCAAGCTGCAATTTAGCACAAGTAGCTGGAGTTTTTCTCCGCGAAAGTGGGATTGCTTTCGAATCTTTGCGTTTTCATCGGCAAGCTGTATGATCTTCTTACATGCATTCTTTTCTATGATCATGGGAATGTTAGCTTTGTTGTAGAACTTCGCAACCTGGTCTAACACAAGCTTTGCAGTCTGATACTTGGTTTGTTTTGAAGCTAGTCCTTGCTTTTGGTTATACAAGTAGCACCGTAGAACCTGTCTGCTTGTTGGAAGCTTTGATCCTGTGATAATTGAATCGGCAGTAGTGATTCCTTTGCCAAGCCCAAATATTTCAATGCTTTTTCTTGTACGATTTAGAAGTTGTCTTGGATGACTCTGGGGTTTGTTCTGCACTGGCAGAACTTTTTTCAACCATATTGTCATTGATATCAGGATGTTGATAGCTGCAGTGAAGACAAACAACTTGTGAAGATGCTGAAGAAAATCCCAATTATAGGTCTATATACTAAGGAATAAGGTATTTCTCATCAGGGTCAACAAGATGGGGCATGTTTCTTGTCATCTCTCTGACCATGAAATCATGCTCTGACAGAAACATAACCAAACAACCAGAGGAAGTACTATTTATAGAATTATTAATACCCACTTTTCCTAGAATTATGTAAGATCCTTTTGAGAAAAAAATACAGCCATACAGTACTCATGGAAAGCAGACAAAGTAGTGACATTGACATGTTGGTAAATGGCAGCTATTAGCTTCTAAGGCAGCTATTAGTTAAAGCAGTATGCCTAATTATTGAACAACACTTGATAACATCAAATTTCATTTGCCACTCTTTTAAAGCAGTAGGGCCTAGTATTAGACACAAATACATATGGCAGCCGTGATTTTAATGTGCAAAGTAATGGAAATATACATGGCAGCTATTAATTTCTAATGTAGAAGTGATTCCATGACACCATGCCAACTACTTAAAATGTTGTGAAACCATTAAATATTCCATTACCATTGTTTTAAGCATGAATAGATGCAAATTCCATACAGGATCCATGATTTCACTGAGTAAAGTAATGGGAATATAAATGGCTGCCTTATGTGAAATCGCGGCATTTGCTGTAAAGATCGCGTCGAAACTTTGAGGTCGGTGGACCCACTAGACGACTTCGGATTGAATTTAAATTTGGTGGGGATTAATATTTTAGCAAGTGGCACACTTTCACCAAATAGCAATAAAATCCGTTGACATAGGGGGCGTATGATGCACCCTGTACCTGGACAATGAGTTGAACACCACTATGGCATCAGTTTGTATGAATGCTGGTATTTACAAACTAACCCCTGCCACTTTGGCAAAGGTGGTGGTGTTCAACAGGAAGCGCTCGCCGCTCACATAAGGCCAATGAACTAGAAGTGACTCACTACATGGAGAGAGCCAACCCCAGACCCATTCAAGACAAACTTTTGAAGTCGCTCACCATTTCATACATGTAGGTCCCCATCGATCGACTAAATCTGATAATGACAAGAGGGAAAGGTGGGAATGGTGTCCTTCTGCTCTTAAGCCCATAGCTGACAGAGTGTGTGGACGTGTTGGTGGAATTCAATAAGAATGGTACATATGTATTCTCGAGACCATCTGAAATGGCTGCCACTCCTTACAGAACTACAGATGTGATGTGGGAATACACAGCTGCTGCTGAGTTGCAAAACCCTGAAAGCATCTGGTGTACCCAGGTAAGGAAGCACATCGCCTCTTTCTCCCAGCTGCTTGATTTGAAAGACAATGAGCTGGAGCAGCTTGCTACACACATGGGGCACACCATAGATGTGCACAGAGAATACTACAGGCTTCTCCAGGAAACCACACTTCTTGTGAGGATGAGCAAGCTGCTGACATGTGAATAGATTAAAATGAAATAGAAAAAACTACAAATTGTATTACAATCAACCTTTTTATTTTGCACAGGCACGTAAGCTATACTATTCCTGTCATCAAGACGTTGTCGTGCTTTATAGATCACAAAATGAACAAAGAACACATTATAGTTGCTGGGGTACAGACGGGGTGGGGAAGCAAATTGAAGCATTCTTCGCCAAGGACGAGGCGAGCAATATTTTATTTTGCACAGGCACGTAAGCTATACTATTCTTGTCATCAAGATGTTGTCGTGCTTTATAGGTCACGAAATGAACAAAGAACACATTATAGTTGCTGGGGTACATATAGGGTGGGGAAGCAAATCGAAGCATTCTTCGCCAAGGACGAGGCGAGGAATATTTTATTTTGCACAGGCACGTAAGCTATACTATTCCTGTCATCAAGACGTTGTCGTGCTTTATAGGTCACGAAATGAACAAAGAACACATTATAGTTGCTGGGGTACAGACGGGTGGGGAAGCAAATTGAAGCATTCTTCGCCAAGGACGAGGCGAGCAATATTTTATTTTGCACAGGCACGTAAGCTATACTATTCCTGTCATCAAGACGTTGTCGTGCTTTATAGATCACGAAATGAACAAAGAACACATTATAGTTGATGGGGTACATATGGGGTGGGGAAGCAAATTGAAGCATTCTTCGCCAAGGACGAGGCGAGCAATATTTTATTTTGCACAGGCACGTAAGCTATACTATTCCTGTCATCAAGACGTTGTCGTGCTTTATAGATCATGAAATGAACAAAGAACACATTATAGTTGCTGGGGTACATATAGGGTGGGGAAGCAAATCGAAGCATTCTTCGCCAAGGGCGAGGCGAGGAATATTTTATTTTGCACAGGCACGTAAGCTATACTATTCCTGTCATCAAGACGTTGTCGTGCTTTATAGATCACGAAATGAACAAAGAACACATTATAGTTGCTGGGGTACATATGGGGTGGGGAAGCAAATCGAAGCATTCTTCGCCAAGGACGAGGCGAGGAATATTTAATTTTGCATAGGCACGTAAGCTATACTATTCCTGTCATCAAGACGTTGTCGTGCTTTATAGATCACGAAATGAACAAAGAACACATTATAGTTGCTGGGGTACATACGGGGTGGGGAAGCAAATCGAAGCATTCTTCGCCAAGGACGAGGCGAGGAATATTTAATTTTGCACAGGCACGTAAGCTATACTATTCCTGTCATCAAGATGTTGTCGTGCTGTACAGATCACGTAATGAAAAAAGAACCCATTATAGTTGCTGGGGTACATATGGGGTGGGGAAGCAAATCGAAGCATTCTTCGCCAAGGACGAGGCGAGGAATATTTAATTTTGCACAGGCACGTAAGCTATACTATTCCTGTTATCAAGACGTTGTCGTGCTTTACAGATCACGTAATGAAAAAAAGAACACATTATAGTTGCTGGGGTACAGACTGGGTGGGGAAGGTAATTGAAGAGTTCTTCGCCAAGGACGAGGCGAGGATGCAGAAGAAGCTGTTTAGGAATGGGGCAGACAGCAATGGTGGTAAGGGATATCCAATTGTGAAAGTAGCATTCTATGCTAAAAATGCACATCAGTGATCATGTGAAACTAAATTTGTTTGGCTACATGCTAGATCTTAAGGAGGCACATCACCTCTCTCTCCCAGCTGCTTGATTTGAAAGACAATGAGCTGGAGCAGCTTGCTACACACATGGGACACACCATAGATGTGCACAGACAATACTACAGGCTTCCCCATGAAACCACACTTCTTGTGAGAATGAGCAAGCTGCTGACATTAACTGTGAATAGATTAAAATAAAATAGAAAAAAATACAAGTTTGTATTACAATCAACCATGAATATTTTATTTTGCACAGGCACGTAAGCTATACTATTCCTGTGATCAAGACGTTGTCGTGCTTTACAGATCACGTAATGAAAAAAGAACCCATTATAGTTGCTGGGGGACAGACGGGGTGGGGAAGGTAATTGAAGATTTCTTCGCCAAGGACGAGGCGAGGATGCAGAAGAAGCTGTTTAGAAATGTGGTAAACACTAATGGTGGTAAGTGATATCCAATTATGCAAGTAGCATTCTATGCTAAAAATGCACAGTTCAGTTTTAATGTTACCAAATTTCCACAAAATGTTGCTTTGTTTTCCAATTTTGCACACATATAAAGATGAATAAGATGGTGTATGATGATTTGGCCAGAATTGCTAAGAGCGATCAACACATCAGGCTTGTTGGAATAAACGCTCACCAGATCTGCAATTCATCTCAGGCAGACTACCGCAGTGGCCAGAAAATGAGAACTTGGCTAAAGTCTTGCAAGAGGCAAGGAATTATCAATCCCAGTATAGTCTCTGCAACTGATATGGTGAAGGGCAGCAGCTTTGATACAGTTGTGGCAGCAACAAAAAGGCTGGCAAAGTATGATGAGGATGCTAGGAATTAAGTTTAGAGGTTCCAGTTCAATTGTCCTAAAAGTGAGACATGCCTTTAAAGACCTCGTTACAGCAGTTTGAGGTAATTTGAAAATAAACATCTTCATACAGTTGCAAGAGGATGAATGGCATCGTCTGCAGTACTCAGGCAACAACAGAAGAAAAGGTGGAAGAAACTAGTAAACTCTGTTATTCTTTTGGTTTGCCATTTTGTTATTCCATCCAACACCACACATTTACAAGGCAATAACCCAAAACTTTTGATTGCTCCTGCTTGAATTGTATTGTGATCATTTTTACATTTCTTTTCTATAATGTGTACAACTTAAAGCCTTAATGTACGATCTTTTTAAATTTTTAGATTTTTCTTTTTTTCTTCTAAAATGATAATATGCAATCATTATGAAAGTTCCCAATACATTTGGACGCTTGAAAAACATTGGGAATTTGCAAAGAAACAACATCATAAACTTCACCTCTATCACTCGAAACATCTCGCACTATTTGGAATTAGGACAGCGAGTGCGGCCTCAGAATTAGTCTCCTACGCAGCCAGTTTGGTTGCGCTCCCTCCACATGTGGAGGGAGCGTAACCAAGCTAGTTTTGTAGGAGGCTACGGTTTGCGATCGTGGCCGACATAAAGTCATAATCTAAAATTATGATTTTATGTCGGACCAACAGAAAATCGTCCCGTTTTACTACAAATAGGACGAATTTGACAGTTTGCTCATAGATTTAAGTTAGAACATGTGTAAGTATTACAAATATGCCAAAAAATCGGTTTTGAAAAAAAAAAGGTAAATTCTGAAAAAAGATCGTACATTATGACTTTAAGGAAGAAATGGGATGTGAAGCAATGGTAGTGGTAGCTGGGAAAGACATTGGCTATCTAGGAACAGGAACAGAGCGTGGGCAGGAATTCCTGCAGGCAAACAACTGCAAGGTGATAACTGAGGCAGGATGTTGTAGATTTCAATAAATACCGGGACAATGAGTTGAACACCACTATGGCATCAGTTTGTATGAACAACTAGCCCCTGCCACTTTGGCAAAGGTAGTGGTGTTCAACAGGAAGCGTTCGCCGCTCACATGAGGCCAATGAACTAGAAGTGGCTCACTACACGGAGAGAGCCAACCCCAGACCCATTCAAGACGAACTTTTGAAGTCGCTCACCATTTCATAGGTCTCCATCGATCGAGTAAATCTGATAATGACAAGAGGGAAAGGTGGGAATGGTGTCCTTCTGCTCTTAACCCCATAGCTGAAAGAGTGTGTGGACATGTTGGTGGAATTCAATAAGGATGGTACATATGTATTCTCGAAGACCATTTGAAATGGCTGCCACTCCTTACAGAACTATAGATGTGATGTGGGAATACACAACTGCTGCTGGGTTGCAAAACCCTGAAAGCATCTGGTGTACCCAGGTAAGGAGGCACATCGCCTCTTTCTCCCAGCTGCTTGATTTGAAAGACAATGAGCTGGAGCAGCTTGCTACACACATGAGACACACTACTTCTTGTGAGGATGATCAAGCTGCTGACATGTGAATATAAGGCACGTAAGCTATACTATTCCTGTGATCAAGACGTTGTCGTGCTTTACAGATCACGTAATGAAAAAAGAACCCATTATAGTTGCTGGGGGACAGACGGGGTGGGGAAGGTAATTGAAGATTTCTTGGCCAAGGACGAGGCGAGGATGCAGAAGAAACTGTTTAGGAATGGGGTAGACAGCAATGGTGGTAAGTGATATCCAATTGTAATAAAAGTAGCATTCTATGCTAAAAATGCACATCAGTGATCTGTTTTGATCATGTGGAACTTAATTTGTTTGGCTACATGCTAGATCTTAAGGAGGCACATCCCCTCTCTCTCCCAGCTGGCTGATTTGAAACACAATGAGCTGGAGCAGCTCGCTAGATATACACATGGGACACACCATAGATGTGCATAGAAAATACTACAGGCTTTCCCAGGAAACCACACTTCTTGCAAAGATGAGCAAGCTGCTGACATTAACTGTGCACAGAGAATACTACAGGCTTTCCCAGGAAACCATACTTCTTGCAAAGATGAGCAAGCTGCTGACATTAACTGTGCACAGAGAATACTACAGGCTTTCCCAGGAAACCATACTTCTTGCAAAGATGAGCAAGTTGCTGACATTAACTGTGCACAGAGAATACTACAGGCTTTCCCAGGAAACCATACTTCTTGCAAAGATGAGCAAGCTGCTGACATTAACTATTAACTGTGCACAGAGAATACTACAGGCTCTCCCAGGAAACCACACTTCTTGTGAGGATGAGCAAGCTGCTGACATTAACTGTGAATAGATTAAAATGAAATAGAAAAAACCACAAGTTTGTATGGCAATCTATTGGACTGTATTTGGGCAAATGCACCAAGAACGGAACTGGATTCTGGAGATTGAGTTTGTTTACAATGAATTCATACAATGTTTTAAACTATTACTATAAAGTGGACCTAATTGAAAATGAATGAGTAGGCCCTGAGATTGAGAATGTTAATTGGGGATTTTAGTTTAAAATCTTTAATAATTCAATTGTCAATAATTGATGAAAACAGACTGTGCAGATATACAAGTAACCAGGTTTCGCACCCGGTCTCTGAGATATTAGCTGACACTCAAAACAACCTCAAAAGGATGCAGCTTCTGAGATTCTATCAAGCTTCATTAAGCTACCTATATAGACCACTAGGGATTTTGGATTTTAAGCTAAACTCACACACACACACAGTATCATGTATGTGAGCACACATTATGCCTGGTTACAAAATTGTTTTTAGAAATTGATTACTAAATCATTTGGTTACCATTGTATGCAGGTTGGCAAACAAACTACAAGGAGAATCCGACTGCCTGTAAGACTTGCAGTTTCTGCAACAAAAAACAGCCTTCAAGGGCAAGACAACCCAAGAAATTGCAAGTCAAAACATCACTTTCTGCATTGAAAGGCCAGATGGAAAAACACGGTATGTACATTATACGATAAACATCATTTTCTTTATATCATCAAAATCCTGCTGGAGATGTATGTATACCGTATTGTTTGTAATAAACACCATGGGGGCTTTGCATTTTCCAAAAGGGGGCGTTTATTGGAAGTGAATTGTCAATGAAATATTTACCATAAATTGAAGCCTCATCCTTTCATGGGTCTCTCATTTCAGGCCAGGAAAATGAAGGCAAGCCACGGGTACGATGTGGTGATAATGTATCGTGGGCGAAAAATTGTTAGACGGCACCATCAGACTTATGGCTCAACAGGAGCGGAGCAAACCATGGCAGGGTACCTGTGTGGAAGCAGGGGGAGAACTATTAAAAAGTTCTTCAAGAAGGCAGACAAGGCTGGTATGTTTATAGTCAACTGTTTAATATTTCCTTTAGGGTAGCCCCTGCAGTACCTGGTACTGCTGTGCATAACATATTACTTGGCTATCCATAATCATTGGAGTGAGTATGCTATTAGGAAGTTACATGCCATGAGGTATGTGTAACATATTACTTGGCTATCCATAAACATTGGGGGAGGTTGCTGTTAATGTCCATGTCTACTTATTACAGCAACACAGAAGAGCAACATTAAGAGATATGGATGGGGAGTACTGGGCAGGTCTAAGGCTCCTACATCTACTGACATCTTCAGGAAATCTCTCCATAAACATTGGGGTGAGATTGCTGTGAAGAAGTTACATGCCATGAAGCATGTGTAACATATATTACTTCCCTATCCATAAGCATTGGAGTGAGGTTGCTGTTAAGAAGTTACATGCCATGAGGTATGTGTAACATATACTGGGCTATCCATAGCATTGGGATGAGATTTCTGTTAAGAAGTGAAACATACTATATATGAGGCATGTGTAACATGTTACTTGCCTATCCATATGCATTGGGGCGAGGTTGCTATTAAGAAGTTACATGCTATGAGGTATGTGTAACATATACTGGGCTATCCATAAGCATTGGGGTGAGGTTGTTGTTAAGAAGTTACATGCCATGAGGTATGTGCAACATATTACTTCCCTATCCATAAGCATTGGGATGAGATTGTTATTAAGAAGTTACATGCTATGAAGCATGTGTAACAATTGGCTATTCGTAGGGGCAAAGAAGATGCAAGAGTCATAGCACAGAAGTACAAAGAGCGCACAAAGCAAATTGTTGCCAAAAGGCATGTGTAACATATTACTTGGCTTTCCATAAGCATTGGGATGAGGTTGCTGTTAAGAAGTTACATGACCTGAAGTATGTGTAACATATTACTTGGCTTTCTATAAGCATTGGGGTGAGGTTGCTGTTAAGAAGTTACATGCCATGAGGTATGTGTAACATATTACTTCCCTATCCATAAGCATTGGGGTGAGATTGCTATTAAGAAGTTACATGCTATGAAGCATGTGTAACATGTTACTTGGCTGTTCATAAGCATTGGGATGAGGTTGCTGTTAAGAAGTTACAAGCCATGAAGCATGTGTAACATATTACTTCCCTGTCCATACACATTGGGGTGGGGTAGCTATTAAGAAGTTACATGCCATGAGGTATGTGTAACATATTACTTGGTTATCCATAAGCATAGGGATGAGGTTGTTGTTAATGTCCACTTATTAGAGCAACACAGAAGAGCAACATTAGGAGATATGGGCGGTGAGTACTGGGCAGGTCTAAGGCTCCTACATCTACTGACATCTTGGCTTTCCATACGCATTGGGGTGAGGTTGCTGTGAAGAAGTTACATGCCATGAAACATGTGTAACATATTACTTGGCTATCAGTAAGCATTGGGGTGAGGTTGCTGTTAAGAAGTTACAAGCCATGAAGCATGTGTAACATATTACTTCCCTGTCCATACACATTGGGGTGGGGTAGCTATTAAGAAGTTACATGCCATGAGGTATGTGTAACATATTACTTGGTTATCCATAAGCATAGGGATGAGGTTGCTGTTAATGTCCACTAATTACAGCAACAAAGAAGAGCAACATTTAGGAGATGTGGGTGGGGAGTACTGGGCAGGTCTAAGGCTCCTATATCTACTGACATCTTCAAGAAATCATTCATTTTTTGGTTGTCTCTCTGAGAATTACAGCAACATGGAAGAGCAACATTTGGAGAAGTGGGTGGTGAGTACTGGGTAGGTCTAAGGCTCCTACATCTACTGACATCAGGAAATCTCTCAATCTTATGTCAGCAAGACCAAAGGCAGCTGTATGCGGAACACCACCAATCCCTTGCTGTTAATGTTCACTAATCACAGCAACACAGAAGAGCAACATTTGGAGAAGTGGGTGGTGAGTACTGGGCAGGTCTAAGGCTCCTACATCTACTGACATCAGGAAATCTCTCAATCTTATGTCAGCAAGACCAAAGGCAGCTGTATCGAACACCACCAATCCCTTGCTGTTAATGTTCACTAATCACAGCAACACAGAAGAGCAACATTTGGAGAAGTGGGTGGTGAGTACTGGGCAGGTCTAAGGCTCCTACATCTACTGACATCAGGAAATCTCTCAATCTTACGTCAGCAAGACCAAAGGCAGCTGTATGCGGAACACCACCAATCCCTTGCTGTTAATGTCCACTAATCACAGCAACACAGAATAGCAACATTTGGAGAAGTGGGTGGTGAGTACTGGGCAGGTCTAAGGCTCCTACATCTACTGACATCCTCAAGAAATCATTCATTTTTTTGTTTGTCTCCACTTTTACAGCAACACAGAAGAGCAACATTACCAGATGTGGGTGGTGAGAAAGGGTCGCGGTAACCTGCGTCATTGCGTCATGGACGCACTCCTGAAGCTTTTGACGCACAGAATTTAGTTTCAGTAAAGTCTGTGTGTCAAACAATGACGCAGACTTTTCAGGACCGAGTACATCGCTATTTCCACTCAACATTGAATTGTACAGGAAAATTATGTAATTTGTGAACGCCACAAACTAATGAGAAACATCTCTTATGTGTTTGTGGATGTCAAAGGAATTGCAGCATATCGTTGCCTGTGCATCTGTAAGAGTTCCTACATGCAGTAGCGAGATTAATAAAATGATTTCACAAACACGCATTCATCTTCATCATCACCATCGATGCATGCTGCTGTACTGTACGTTTTGTCATGATGGCGGCAGCTGCGAGTAGTGAAATCTCCGAAGTGAATGACATCACTGATGATGTCTCGTCTTCTTCTAAAAATCACCCACACAGTTTTAGGCAAAACTGGGTAACATCGTTTCCATGGTTGCTCCTGAGTAGTGATGGAAAAATGTATTGCAAAATATGCCAAGGAAGCGGCCGACAGGGGCTTCACCGTATCAGTGAAAAACAACTTCGAGAAATGTGGAACACCACCAACCCCATCTAAACCAGTTACTTCAGCCACTAAACGTTCCAAGAAAAGAAACACATGCCTCAAATGAAAACAAAGTACTGGGCAGGGCTAAAGCTCCTACATCTACAGTACTGACATTTTCAGGAAATCTCTTATCTTACATCAGCAAGACCAAATGCAGCTGTATGAGGTACACCACCAACCCCATCTAAACCAGTTCCATCAGCCATAAGTGTTCCAGGAAAAGAAACACATGCCTCAAATGAAAACAAATTACTGGGCAGGGCTAAAGCTCCTACATCTACTGACATTTTCAGGAAATCTCTTATCTTACATCAGCAAGACCAAATGCAGCTGTATGAGGTACACCACCAACCCCATCTAAACCAGTTCCATCAGCCATAAGTGTTCCAGGAAAAGAAACACATGCCTTAAATGAAAACAAATTACTGGGCAGGGCTAAAGCTCCTACATCTACTGACATCTTCAGGAAATGCTTCAAATGAAAACAAGCAAAAACAAGTAAAACGAAGCCTCTTATGTTTCAGGTATCTATGTAACTTAATTTTATTGAAGAACTTCACTTAAACAATGGGCTATTCCAGTTGAAATCCACATTACCCATGTGGAAGATTTTGGAAATATCTTCCACAGGGGGAGTATGTTTTTTATATGTAATTGGTTAGAGTTAATCATGCGTCACGGCAGTCCATATTTCTTGTGTGCTCATCCCTATGTTTAACTTTAAGATTGTTTTGTATATTTAACCAAAACAGTTGGCCACGCATGGTATTCTTCAGTTTGTTTTACGGGATATGCTGGGACAATGTCAACGGCAGTGTGTATTTCTTGTATGCTCTGTTGAGATCTCTGCTTGACTATTCAGTATCTCCGGAAAAGATAGAAGCACTGAAATCAGAATGGAGGGGAGCTCTGGCCAGACTTGAACAAGATTTCCCACTGGGCATGCAGGTAAGATATTAATCACACAGACAAAATATTTATTTGTTGTATATGGATGGAAAAAAAGGGGGGAAAGAAGTGCGCAATATATTGGTATTTGACCGAGACATATGGACAGCTCCAAAATTGTAGTCGCTACATAAAATAATGTCATAGTGACAAATAGTGGTATTTCAGTGATGGAGCCTAAGGGTCCTTCAGTGACTGTTGGTTACATATAGGGTTAAATTTTCAGTTTTGTACTTATTAGCTTTAAAAGTTTGTCATGTGTATGTAGATGATAAGTCAAATAATGTTTTTAAAATGTTGGTTGATTGCTGTCAAAGTCAGCAAGACATCATTCGTGCTGCAAGTCAGAAATCCAACAAAGTTTCAAAACTGTTTGCCAGTGTCAGACTCCGCACAGGAAGGGAGTAATTTGAATTATTTGCATTGTGGGTTACTCCTTGTATTAAATGTTTCACTGTGAGACAATTCATCTCTCTGAAATTTGCATTCTTGATCATTTCCTTTGTAGTCACAGGCTACTCCAGTTACCAAACTGAATCTGGTCCTAGGAAGTTCAACCAATTCATCAGCTGATCAAACCATACCAGTGGAAGAGGTACATTCTTGTAAGTTACAACAATTGTTTTAATGTAGATTAGATTTTCTTAAAATTCTTTATCACTTCATAGACTATTCTAGTTCACCAGCTACAACATTTGCCAGATGACATATTGTTCTGTGGGCCTGCGCAAGGATTGTCAATGTTCGCATTCGAAAATATAAGCTTATCCGAAAGCTGCACATCGACGCAAACTTTGGAGTGGCATTTTACTGATATAAAGCTTAGTGACGTAAACTTCGAAAAAAGGGAACAATTGAAGTTATTAATAGCATACCACAAAAACTGCGCTAAACACTATACCAAGTTGGAAAAAATATATAGCAACGAAGGTGAACTCGCCGCTGTAGGTTTTCAAAAATTGAACAAACTACCAAAAACCTGCTACAATAAAATTTGGACAGGAGAGCAGCAGATCAAGGAAGTCAGCCGCACACACACGGTTAGATAAACTTCGAAGAAAAAAACTTTTAGATGAACTAAAACAACATTTGAGACCAGATGCAGTCTGTGATGGTAACATTTTACCTTTTAATCCTACTGAGTTAGATATATCCGTCATTGAAAACAATATTTGTAGCGTTGAACATTTTTTTAAAGATGGTGTTATAATATTGGGATTGTGGATGGAACGATATTGCCAGTTACAAATGGAAAAAGGTTTTGCTAGTTTTGTAGCTGATAAATGCACATTTAGTTATCAATGGACATGTAAAATCCGAAGACTTTCTACAATTTTTGTAAAATATCCAAAACTGCAAGAACTGAACATTTCTTTAACTCTTGCAACAACGATTTGCAAAGACCTTGATAGAGCGCTTGTCATTCACAAAGAAGAAGAAACATATTGGAGCAGTTAATGGATAAGTTACTTTAACTATAAAATGTTGAACAGCTGGAAATGTTTCAGCACGGTGTTCACATCCATAGGTCCACCAACGGCGGCGGCCACAGGGGTGGGCTGATCATCTCCTTCCGCGTCAGAAATGATTTATAGCGGACGTCCTTGATGACTGCCAAAATCTTGCGATAATTGAAGACTTGGACTTGGACAATTGGACTTGGACAATTGGACTTGCATAGAAGAAATCTTTAATTAATGGAATACTACAGTCATGATGAACTTAATCAAGAAAGCTGGAAATGTTTGTTAATTTAATATGTTTTCTAAAGCTCACTTTATATTGACTAACCTTAGGCAACCAGTCTAATAATAAACTCAGTTACCCGTGTACATAACACCTTTTTCTACTCACATGATTAAACATCCAACAATTAACTATTGGGTGGATTTTTGTTGGTTTACACAGCTTCTCAGACAAAAAGGATGTATTTATTCAAGTTAAACTCTTTTGAACTAACAAAGCATCATCCTCACAGGCTAAAGTTCACTTTACCTACAATATTAAACTTGTGAACTTGTAGCCAGCAATTCTTCAAGCTGAAGTTTCGTCATTTTTGAGTACCCTCTCAGACCATTTTCTTTTGCATTGCGTTTCAGTTCCCTAAGCGAAACTCGTGTAGGGGGAGGCGGCTATGAAAGGAGTTCAAGAACTTGATCCCTCGTCATACGCGAGTAAATAAATAAATGTTGTTTGATTTAACGTGCGCTTCAGCTAGGCATGGCCCAATTATCAGCACACTTCAACAATTATTCCGCTGCCATAAGGATATATCAGAATCATTTCCGCTTCACCAAGTCCGCAACTGATGCGCAGGTACTCTCAGCGACTTAGATTGTAATTACCCCCAGCAGCTCCCCATTTTACACCTGGGTGGAGTGAAGCAATTGGGAATTAAGCTATCTTGCTCAAGGACGCAACACACTGGCCGTGGTGGGGCTCGAACCCGCAACCTTCCGATCATGAAGCTCGCGCCCTAACCATTGGGCCACCGTGCGAGTATCCCCTGTACCCACGTTCTTTCGCAATACGCTTCAATTCCCGAAGCGATGAAGATGATAAATTTTGATCCATTTTCTTTCATGCTTTTTCAAAAGCGCAAAATTTCAAAATCAATTTCTTTTTATTTTCAAAGGCGTCAAATTTTTAAGCCAGTATCAAAAAATTCCCGTAAAAAGCATATAACAAAAGCACCAAATTTGCTGAAAAATGGAATGCTTTTTAGTCAAAAAAATAACACCTAATTTATGGGGAAATCTCGTGACAAATCAACTGGCAAATGGATCCAAAAAGTTTGACTGGCAAATGGATCCAAAAAGTTTTAGAAAAATTGTGTGAAGAGGGGGCTGGAAAATTTAATCTAATCCCTATGGACGACGAGAAACACACACTAGGGTAAATTTGGGGGATGATTACATGTACATGAACCTTGGCTATAAGGAGCACCAAGGTCCTCAGTTGTCAAACAGATAGTGTTGAAAGCTGGTCACAAAGGGGTAATTAGACATACTAATCATGCTTCTCCAAATTACTTGCTATGAACACTAAACATCGCCATTAGAACCACTGAGACAATTCATCTCTCTGAAATTTGCATTCTTGATCATTTCCTTTGTAGTCACAGGCTACTCCAGTTACCAAACGGAATCTGGTTGTAGGAAGTTCAACCAATTCAGCTGATCAAACCATACCAGTGGAAGAGGTACATTCTTGTAAGATACAACAATTGTTTTAATGTAGATCAGATTTTCTTAAAATTCTTTATCACCTCATATACTATTCTAGTTCACCAGCTACAACATTTGCCAGATGACATATTGTTCTGTGGGTCCGCGCAAGGATCGTCGATGTTCGCATTTGAGAGATTCATGTCTTTCATACAAGGACGCATTTTCACAACAACTAAGTCACAGATCACTGGTCATGGCTCTTGCGCCTCAGAAGTTCTGTATTAAAAAATTGTTTTAATGTAGATTAGATTTTCTTAAAATTCTTTATCACTTCATATACTATTCTAGTTCACCAGCTACAACATTTACCAGCTGACATATTGTTCTGTGGGCCTGCGCAAGGATCGTCGATGTTCGCATTTGTGAGATTCATGTCTTTCCTACGAGGACGCATTTTCACAACAACTAAGTCACAGATCACTGGTCATGGCTCTTGCGCCTCAGAAGATCTGTATTAAAAATTGTTTTAATGTAGATTAGATTTTCTTAAAATTCTTTATCACTTCATATACTATTCTAGTTCACCAGCTACAACATTTGCCAGATGACATATTGTTCTGTGGGCCTGTGCAAGGATCGTCGATGTTCGCATTTGAGAGATTCATGTCTTTCCTACGAGGACGCATTCACAATAAAAAGACCAGGAAGTTACTACAGTGGAGTCATATAGAGTTAGTTATATGTCAAACATGATGATGAAACAGGGGCTATTTTAACGTGTCTCACTGTCACGTTCGTGCAATGAGATAAAAGTGTTGAAGTAGCGTGCGTTTCAAAAATTAAAAAATTGACATTTTTACCAGAATGTGACCGTAAGAAAGGCTCTACCATTGTCTACTATTAAAGCATAACTACACGGATTGTTAATTGTCACTGCGCGAATATTTTATCTCGGCATGAACGTGACAGTGAGACACGTTAAAATAGCCCCTGTGATGAAAGCAATTTTATATCAATTTATTCAATTCGCCTCCTTCACCAGTAAAAAGCGTATAGTTCTGATGTTACGATCAACAATAAAGTTGTAAACATAAGTGACCCATCACAGAGCTAGAAATTCATAACATGCATCAAGAATCCATTTAGATTCTTGCCAATGAATTTTACGAGAATCTTCCTAATACATTCTCATACATTCCTACAATTATGATATATTTTTATGAGAATCCATTTCTTGCAACTCTCTCTACAACAATCCTTGCGAGAATCGGGATTCTAACCAATTTTCTAGCCCTGAATCAAATTTTTGAATTATATTTTCAAGTTAGTCCAGCATAAGTGGAAGATACAGTGTTTAATAACCCAGCTATCGCATCGAAGAAAAAAAGTCACCCAGGCAGTGCAACGCCAACCACTCCACCATCTACATGTAGGACACCAACACCAGTTCGGCCACCATCTGATGAAGAATTGGCTACTTTCTTTGCAATCCTCAATCAAGCAGAGAAAAAACCTGGAATATTACGTGTTCTCAATGACAACACCAGCAACTTCATTCCAATTAGTCAGAAACCGCAGTTCCCTGCTCCCTTGGATGAACTCTTTGATCCCGACACCTATGATATGGGCTATCTTGATTCGCTGCAGAATGTGATTTGACAAAATTACAGTAAGTTTTTTGATTTGTTTGTTTGTCAAATGTCAACAGTACATTCAACAGCCCGAGATCAAATTTGTGTAAATCTGATACTGAAAAGCAAGTATTTTGCTGCAACTTTATTTTGTTAATTTATAATCATACTTAGTGCACACATATCTATTAATTATAACAACATTAAAGCCCCGGCCATTAAATATCGGTTGGTCTAGGAAATACTGGAATTTATCTCTACAAAGTAACCTAAAAACATGATTATGCACCAACTTGATCATAAACTGGGAAAAATAACTTCAGTTCTCATTGCGGAATTATAATTTGTACACATAGGCCCATGGGTAGTGGGCACATGATGCCCAGGTGCCACAGTCATAGGGGACCAAAACTGATGCCTGTGTGATTTTGACCAAATTAATCTCATATTAATGAATTGAGTTAGCTTGAAATTCCCCTGGACAAGGAACTTATGTACTGCTAATATTGTCTCGTTGTAACCCGTACGAAACTCAGGGAGTCGGATGGTCAAATACCTCACAAATCAGGAAGGAAATTTCTGTGTAGATGGATCAAAGAATTCGATGGTTTGGCCTACAGCCCATCACAGAATGCATGTTATTGCAAATTCTGTGTTTTCTTTCCGGGAACTGTTTGCAGAGGACAACTGGTCAGTGAGCCCTTTACTAATTGGAAGGACGCGAAGGCGAGATTCGCAGCCCGGGGAAAAGAGAGACACAACTAAAAGGTCAACAGGTACATTGACAAATTATTATGGAATCTTTCAATATCACAGACAGTGGTTACACCACGGCATCATACTTGATATCAAATCTGTCAATTGATACCAAATTACTAGTCTGCTATTCATTGGTGAGCTTCTTTTGACAAGCTGTACACATGCCTATATAAACCAATTACGAGGTCAAATTAAGGGATCTAGAATGAGCGTTTATTGCGTTTCGACAGTATTTTTTGTGGAACATGAGAGCACCTCAGACCTATCGAATTGCATTCTGAATACTGAAGCATGTCTTTCTGATATCAAATAATTTTCATTTTTGAAAATCACAATATAATACAAATTTTATGACAAATAATAAAAATTTGATATTTTTCAAATTTTTGATATATAACAGTCCTCAAAGTAAATTATATAAATCTAATGATATATTCTTAAAGTGTATGTAGCTGGGAGGAAAAGCCGACGGTCAATTGAAAATTTTGACCTTTCATATTGAAGATATGGATTTTTTCCCAAAAGACCTGATTTTTTTGGTGTTTTGGGGAAAAAATCCATATCTTCAATACTGAAAGGTCAAAATTTTCAATTGATCGTCGGCTTTTCATCCCACCTACATACACTTTAAGTATAATCATCAGATTTATAAAGTTTACTTCAAGTACTGTTAAATATCAAAAATATCAATTTTAATGATTTGCCATAAAATGTGTATTAAATTGCAATTTCAAAAATCAAAATTATTTGATATCAGAATGACATTCTTCGTATTCAGAATGCAATTCGATATGTCTGATGTGCTCTGATGTCCCAAAATAAATACTGTCCAAACGCTCATACCCCAGCCCTTAAGACCAGTTCCAATGTCCATCAAATATAGAAAAGAAAGATAAATCATCTCCAGTGACAGACCCATCTATGAACACACCCACTCTTCTTTCGGATGAAACAAAGGTCTACTTAGACAAAGTGAACACCATGTTTAGTGATATGATCAAAGAAGACTGTGCCAAGGATTTCTCAAAAGACACTTCCAGTAAAATAGTGCTCTATAATATGGGAATAGTCAAAGCATGGCATGTACTTCTTGACTATGCTACAGATGTTATGCTGGTATTGGAGAGTATCATGACCAAGCTAATAAAATCTGGATGAAGTATAGACATGACTAATTTAAAAATGATCGGCAAATTCGTTTACGCGACAAGTGCACATTTTTTGCACCAGAAGTCACTTACCTGGGTCATCGCATTTCTGCTGCTGGGTACAGCCAACTATTGACAAATTGGATGCCATAGCAAAGGCACCAGAACCAATGTGACACAACTGAAGTCATTCTTAAGACTTCTGAACTATTATGGGAAGTTCCTCCCACGGTTGTCAGATTATTGATCGCTAGATGGAAGCGAACAGGATCCATATTACGTAGGCTTCCATAACATTATGATATATTTTCTGACATTGTAACATCTATCTTTTTATAAATAGTTCTGGTAACAGATGAACAAGTTAAGGCTGTAGAAATGGACACAAGGGATCAATATGCATTAAAGCTCTGGCACTATCAAAGGATTGGGAGGATTACGGCGTCTAATTTCAAGACAGTGGCACGTACCGATCCCACTTGGCATATAGAGAGCCTCGTCAAGATATTAAGTCACCCACAGGACTACAGCTTTTTAACTGAAACAACATGGTATGCTTTCGCTTCAAATACTCTATTGACCTATTAAAACTCTATGAAGTGCCACCTTCATTTTTGATAACCAAAATATTTTTTAAAAGGCTGAAATATTCGTGCCATCTTGTGTACATGTAAGTGTACCACAATTCACTGATTCCTGACAAACGATGGTGCACCTTCTGGAAATTGCAAGGCCCCTTGGTTTAGTAAGATCAATATGGTACCATGGTGGCCCTTAAAATAGTAATTGCTTTATATAATTTTGTAGAATTTCATTTGTTTTTCTCATTCACAGCTTTAAATTGTTAGCACAAAGGTTAAATGCCCCCCCCCCCCCAAATACAATTTTTATATCCTCATTTACTTCTCATTCACAGATGGGGTTGCGACCCTGAAGCCCAAGCTGTTAAAGACTATCTCAAGGACAAGCAGCAGGCAAAACACCAGGCAACAGTTCAACAAGCAGGGTTTGTGATATGTTCCAAGTATCCCTTCATCGGTGCAAGTCCAGATGGCTGGGTGTGTTGTACACACATGGGCCAGGAATTTTAGAAGTCAAATGCCCATATTCATAGTCATGTACTACCACGGGACAATACGGAGGCAAAGAAATTTTGCATGACACTGAATGAGTATAACGAATGGAAACTTGATCAGGACCATAGCTACTATTACCAAGTTCAAATGCAATTATATGTTACCAAGAGACCATACTGCCATTTTATAGTCTTGACCCCTAATGGACTCGGGGTTGACAGAGTCTCCCGCCAAGAGCAGCATACAACCAAGCATCTACAGAAGATAACGGATGTGTTCAAAAACTCAATACTACCTGAGCTTGTGGGCAAATGGCTTACACGATGCAAATTAGTGATTCGATCGAACATATGTGACCCCTCAGCACAACTGAGCCCTGAAGTCGCCAATCATCATTTTGAGATATTCAACCAAAATATTCTGCTTGAAATTAGCTTTAAAATGATGTATATCATGTCTATAGTACTTGACATTTAAGTAGTGAAAAATCAATAAAACAGTCAACAAATCCTTTGTTTCCTATTGTTTATTGTTAAGTTCGATGGAGCATATCTCAATAGTGGCACTGGCAACATCCAGGCTCAGTTGTGGAGGATGGTCACATATATAGATAATAACCTCTATTAAGAAAATACAATGATAAAAAGAAACACAAGGCATTGAGAAAGAGATATGAAAATGAAGTGTGGTCGTTTAAAGTTGTATAGTTTCTGAATACAAGCTGACACACCTTCGTGAAGACAATTGCTTGCCTTCTTTTGGAAAATTCAAAACTGAATAAGGTAGCGACCAGATTTAATAAACAAAGTAAAAGAGTTGAAGAAAAAATATAAAAAGAAGAAGAATCAACATGCCAAAAAAGTACTCATGAAGAAGGTGTCATGAAAGCAAAACTTGGGCCACAAGATCACATGCCTTACCGTGTAAGTTGGCGCCATGCTTCTGTTGAGGAAAAGTGCACCGAAACTCTCATTTGTAGGCCTAACAAATTACGATGTGCACAATGTAATTGTCAAAAATAAGAAAACAAAGGAAGTTGGAAAGTTAACTCTTATCAATGATGTTGATGACAGTTGTAGTGAAAATGTTTCTAATAGAAGTCCTGAAAAAATAATGAGCCCTGAAAAACTTATGTTGATTCAATTTCTAATGCATCTTAAAAAACATAATTAAAATAGATGGCTTACTATCCGTAACACTCTTCAGATTGACCATAATATTATTGTTGATTTTTCCGATGAGCACTGCAATTATTATAGTGCTTGGCAGTATGTAACGAAAAAAGGAGATTTCATGGAATCTGAGTCCCATCCTGATTTGAGTGATCCCCCTGGACAATGGCTGCAGTCAGGCCATTGTCCTAGAGCCCCACAATAAAGAATGGAAGTTGAGGCAAATATGACCTCCTCCAGTTTTTGCTAAATAAAGGTATGTACGATAATGATGGCTGCCCCATGAGTGATGAAGTTAGTGACATTTGCATTTATATAGTATAGTAACATTCACATATTTGTTAATTATTCACTTTTTGTCATTGGGACATCGAAAGGGCACCTACAACCAAGGAAAGAAACAATCTCATCTGCTTATTGCCGATGCCACAATGGAAGAGAAGGTTAAAGAGAGGCTGCATATGGTGAACATGTGAGAGTCATCCAGCTGGAGCATGCCGTCTACCCGCAGCAAGTTAAAGATGCCAAAGAATCTCTGACCGGCATACCAGCAGTGCCAACATGCACCATGTACCAGAGCAGGAGCTATGCACTATAGCTTTGACTATGCACAACAGGTTGGATTTACCATAGAGTATTTATAATTTTGAGCTAAGTTTAGCTCGCCAAAGTCGACACCACATGGTGTGACTGTACATGTGTTCAGGATGAATTCTGAGGCTTTCGCCAAACAAGTGAACTTCTTCATAGACGAAGGGATGTCTATTAGGAAGGGTTCGAATGCTGTTATCTCATACCTGAACTTCTATTTCAAGAATTATGGCTCAGGCAAAGAGCATGCAATGTTGCACTGCGGTAACTGCAGCAGGCAGAACAAGAACAAATTTGCCTTATGGTACCATGCTTGGCGCTACATCCATGGATCCGTAGGAAGATAGATCTCAGTTTTCTTATTGCAGGTCATATGAAATTTAGCCCGGATTGGAGTTTTGGTTTACTGAAACAGCTCCTGTTGCATGTATACAAGTCTGTCAATTTTAAGCTGCAGCACATAAAATAGAGAACCTTTATGTCACTCCTCTCACTTCGATATCATACATTATCATGCTTTGAGAATTTTCCATCCTATACTTATACACATTTTTAAAAAACAATTATTCTGGATATCTGGCACCCACTGGAGTCTAAAATGCCCTCAAACTGAAATTGGCGACCAATTTCACCCGATATCGGTTTGGAGAGGTGATGCTAGCCCAACTACAATTTACTCCCATCCTCTACTACAATGATGTAGAGTCAAAGCTTAAAAGATTTCATAGGCATACTTCACAATTTCCTCAGGAATTAAATCATGTGTCTAATAGGCCATCAGCACATCAAGTGCTGAAATTAACAAGAACATTTGTGTGAATTAATTTCTAGAAATTTCTAGGAATGATATTATTATTTTTTTTTATTTATTACATTTGGCAAAAATCACAGGCAATACCCAATAGTGCTCGAAGCACTAAATTAAATGGAAGCCCTTATAGGCTAGTGTGGTTTATGCATTTATAGGCTAGTGTAGTTTCATATGATTCACATAATTAGGGGTCTACAAGTTTCTACAAAAAATAGTTTGCAGCTTATGTTTCCATCCCAACAAAAACCATTGGAATACTTTAAAATAACATTTTATACAAAACTGTCGTTGTTGGGCAGCAGGGCCTCAGATTCGACGAGAATCACTGAATCGATTCTCGTAACATTTGTTGTGAGAATCAATTTCTTTCATTGAATCATGCAGTAATTGAAGCGACTCGGATGTTTTTTGATTCTCGCAAACTGGCACAAAATCTAGGCCCTGGGCAGGAAAAACCTCTTATGTGCTTGTGGCCCCTGAACATGTTTAAAACAAAACTGCCAACAGGGTTCATAGGTTTTGCTTTAAACATGCATAGGTTTTGCTTTAAACATGTTCAGGGGCCAAGGACACATAGGTTTTTTCCTGAGCAAAGACGATGTTAAGGTGGTACTACATCCCTTGATAAATTTATGACTATTTTTGCATTTTTCTCAAAAACTACTAAAACACTAGTAACAAAAGTTATTACATATTATTGGGGCAAGGAATCCATTTACTACACTGGACTTTCAGTTACTCAAGACAAGTAGTTATTGATTTATTGATCAAATATTGGTTTTCCCTCATTTTTGACTGTAATTCCACAACTGTAGTGCAGTAGTTGTAGTCCTTGCCCCTATAATATACATATATCTAACTTGTCACCAATGTGCTATAATTTTTAAGAAAAATGCAAAAATAGGAACAAAATTGGCCAGGGGTTTAGTACCACCTTAAAGATGCAATTGCTGAAAACTTTGAACCCTCCTGAGCACAAGGGTCATGCTATATTGCATCTTCACTGCATGCCAGGGTCTGTTTCAGTGGGGTCCTTGGTAAAAAACAATTATTGCTCCCCCCTTCCTCCCCCAAAAAAATTCTTCCAATTTGCTTTTTAAAATAACTTACTGTACCCCTGGTACTTCCTTGATCACAACTTGACATGAGCTATTCCAGTTGAAATCCTTACACCATATGGGAAACATTAATCTTCCGCACATGTACAGGGAGTGCAAATTTCACATGGCGTTACCTGAATGGGTGACTCCATTTAAAATCACATTTTCTGTGTGGGAGATTAAGGTCATGTCTTGTCACGGGTGGATGAGTTTTAATTGGAATAGCCCGTGATACCTTGTACTGGACGTGCCGATGAACTGCTGTCAGCTTCAAATTTAAATGATTATTTAGTGTAGTATATGATACATCAATCAGAAAGGAACACAAGGCAAAATGCATGTGAGTCAATATACAAGATACTCAAGATGATTCAATTACGTTCAACATTGGAGCTACAATTGAGTGTTCAGACTCCACTGGCGAGGCAACAGAAAATAAAATACCCTGTTCTATGGCAGACGGACTCAAATGCCACATAAGGTTGGTCATCAGGATTTGTTTCCTGGAATTAGGTTAAATGACTTCAAAAGGTCACCAAAAGCTTTAAAATATATATAAAAAAATATTGTGCAACAATATTTTGACAAATTTTCTGAATATTTTTCCAAGAATTTCAATCAAAATCAATCCATTTCAGCAAAAAAAATACAATTTTTTACTTTGATGCCGCTAAAAAATTCCTCACAACACAAAATCTGATTCGGTCAGACCAGTAGGACAGGGTTTTTTTTTGTCACCCCAAGGCAAAAAAATGTACATGCAAGGGCTATTCCTTATGAGCCCTGGCATATACATTGGGCAGGAAAAACCTGCTATGTGCCATTGGTCCCTGAACATGTTGGCCCCTAAAGCAAACCCTCTTATTTAACCTCTTTGCAGTTTTGTTTGAAACATATTCAAGGGCCACAGGTACATTTTCCTGCCCAAACTGTCACGCAAATTGCACTGCTATCCCATTTTCTCGTCTATCCTGTACCAGTCATTCCAACATAAGCATTGACTTTTTATGAAGTCATGGCCCAAGATCATAATTATGTTTGTATCAAACAACATGTACAGTTGGTGGGAATCTTTAAATCTGTTTTCCAAGCGAGAATCTGTTTCTTGACCATGACCAGTACTTCAAAAAAGGTTCAGTGCTCATTTCAGAAAGACTCTGAATTATAATGCAACCCTGCAAATACATATTAGTTGCTTGCAGGCTAGTGGTAGCAACAGTGATATACAATTCTCATCATAAAACATAAATCACATAAAAATGACCACTTTTACATTTCAAATTAACCCAACAATAAGTATACGATGTCACCTGATCACAATACTGAAGTTATTGCACTTGACACCTCCTCTAACAGTCTTCCTCTTTCCAGATGTCTTCCCTCTGTCCTCTTCATTCTTCCCACAATCCTCCTGCCGTTGAAGTCTTCCTTGGCGCTCCCCATCTTCTTTACGCGTAAACATCTTGAAAGAAAGTTTGCGACTGTTGTGCGAGGACACCATCTGGAAGCCTAGTTTGTCCAGCATGTCATGGAATGTGTCGTGAGTTAGATAACGCGAGTTTTCCAGGCACGCAAGAGGGAGAATCACCTTGAAGAAAGAAAACACAGATAAAATACCGTAAAGACTCGCCTAATAGCGCACTTGGGCTCCTTTGCCATGGGGTAAATTTTGTGTGCAAATAGAGAGCTTCCTCCTCTGAAGTCCAAACGAGAATTAAGATTCTGTGCCCTTATTTGCTGGTGGAAATTTTACGGAACGGCACTTTTAGGTTGTGCCTAAAATTCCACTTATGTCCAGTAAGCCCATAGCGCCATAAGGCGAATCTTATGCAAATTAGACATAGCCAATCTATTCAGCCAAATATTTCTGTTCTTCCCTGTTCAGTCACTGTCATCAGTTTGCCCCATCTATCGCTCTCAAAATATTGAAAATTTAGGAGCTCTGCAATAATTATGAGCCTGGGTAAATATGGAGGGCAAGAATTTTTCGGCCAAAACCAAGGGGAGGTAAGCAATTTTTAGCACACATTCATGGGATGCCTTTTAAATAAAACGCTCTAAAAAAGGCTCATGAAAACAGTACGGAAACCCTTAAATATGCAAATTTTCCTGCTCGCTGTGCTTGCAATATATACATCTATAATTTGGTTCACCTCAAGTTTGGTAGTGACGTCAATACCCTTTCGTGCTGACAAACCGCCCCTGTGCGCATGTGTGTACACTCAGGGCGTTTAACTTTACGCACAAGATTCGATACTGCGGCGAGCAAAATACGCACCTTCGTCACTACTGAACTTGAGATGAACCAAATTATAGACCATTCAAGGTTTGCAAATTAGGATAAAAAAATTTGGCATGTGCAAAGGGGGGTAAAGATGGTCGGGAGGGCTGGAGGGGTAAGCTTTTTTTGTCAGGCCGAGAGCAGGCATTAACCTTTTGCTTATAACTCAAGAACGTTATTTTGATTATAACTCAGGATACTGTCATGACATCAAAAGGATTTGTCTGCTCCCAAGTCTTCCCCCCCCCAAAAAAAATCCAGCTATAGACGAATCCAAATACACGCATTCCTACACCTGACTAGCAGCCTTTAGTTGGGTCCCCGTCGGCTACAATATAAAAAAATGCATCCAAAATGTGAAATGATTCGGCCTTGGCGGAAATTTTTAACTGCATTCCATCACCCGTTTTACACCTTCCGCGAAAACACAGGTAGACAAAAGAATGCACACACAATACAGTTCCAACACTTGTTCAAATAAAAGCCGCCTTACACCTAGAGAAGGTCGAGGAGGGTTAATAGAATAATACAATAGAGATAATTCCGCAGGTAATCCCGTTGCATCTATTCATAGATGTACAAATGGATGAACAAAAGGACCATGTATGAATAGATGCGACAGGATTACCTCTATTGTATATATTATTCTATTAACCCTCCTCGCCTTTTGCATCTTCTCTAGGTGTTAGGCGGCATTTATTTGCACAATCAGGCGCTCAAAACCCCAGGTTGGTGCTAGTGGGAAACCAAAGATGGCCGACCAAATCCTGACCATGACTTGGCTCGTTGGCTTTGTCTATATTGTCATGAGATTGAAAGGATATTTCTGCTTCCCAAGTCTCTCCACCCCCCCCAAAAAAAAAACACCTCCACAATACTTACAAATAAGTGTCCCTTTGGTTTGCATATTCTGCTACATTTCTTCAGCATGTCACCTCTAATGGCAGGTGAACCAGCAAAGTTGAGCACCAAACTCATAACAATGATATCATACATCTGTGGAGTATCATTCTGGTGGGGAAAAAATGACACAATGATTTATTTGCTGTTGTAGTGCACGTTAGAATATGACCATTGCTAGATCAACTGGCTCACTCACGCTTTCTTTGTATCGAACCACTGATCGAAATGATCACAACACAAAGCTTATGGCATATCATAATTCGGAGCAGGTGTATGAGCCCAGGCTTGAACCAGTAACCAATGGTTACTAACATGCACTACGGCAGTGAATAATGAATATACACTGTCAAAAAAAAATCAAATAGTGGTTCCACAGTTCCAGGGGGTGAGGTACTCAAGTTTCATTTTGGTATTGGTGTGCAGTGCAAAGGGTTGAACTGGGGGCCTTGGGAACTGAATGAGATGCCAAATTGGGGGGGGGGGAGCTTCAAATTTTACAATTTGCTTTGGGGAGGCACTTGCAAATGAATTTTGCTCAAATTTGAAGCTATGCAGCTGAAGAAAAAAGTTTTTGGCTTGAGAAACTGACATTTTGGTTAAAAGGTATCAGCTATAATGGAAGCCACCATCACCATGCCATTGCTTATCCTGGAATTACCATTTACCTACATCACACAAGAGTGCTGATTGCATAGTACGCTAGTGCTGGCAACCCATTACCAGCACCCCATCAGCGCCCATACATGTGTCAAATTTGTTATTCCCTGCAGCTTGTTTTCAGATTCCTATAGTATGCACATTTGGCTGGTCCAAGTTTACAGCCCATATGCACGCCCTGATAATATCAAGCATGATTGTTTGTGTCTGTCACAATGAGGTAAAACCAACCAAAGAGTATCGACTCTGCCATGTTTGTGTGTCGCTCGTGGAATACTAGTAGTTTACCTTCGGAGAGTTTGTATTTTGCTATGCTCCCGGAAAACAATTCCAAGTGCGTTGTAAGCTGTTGTTGTAACACATTGCACCAAAGATGCTCAAAGTTTTGTAAAATAACATGCAAGCTTAACGCGGCTGTGTACTCTAGCCATTGTTTCTTTCTCAAAATTGAGTTTTTATGATATGTTTGTACCTTGTTATGTTTTTTATAAATACAAGGAATGAAAATCCAGATTTGTAAACTCCAACTGCAATATTTTAAGGATTTTATTTCACTATTCCACTCGTGTTTGAAATTGAAAAGGAAAGGAAATCTTTGTTGTACCAGCAAGGTACACGCGCAAGAACAACTCATCGCGTTAAATGCGTATCGCGCAATTTGTTAACGCACAAATACGCGACGATACGCTGACGCTTATCTACATGCGCGGCGCATCTGATGGAAACACCACGGAAGCACTGATTTCACAAAAACCTAGTGGTCAAATGGCTCCGCTTTTAGCTGATAAAATGTGGGTTTTTTCAAGTTCTTTCCCCGATTTAAATATCAAGTTATGAATGGATTTCGCTCAAACTTCTCAAGGGGCTGTGGATTTACCCGATGTTCACGTAATATAAGTTTCAAAACGAAAACTGTCGCATTCTCCTGTGAGATTCGATGAAAGTGCAAAATGTGACCACTTTAAACTTCAACGGCCATTATTTCAATGTTCATTTTCTCGGTAAAATGACGATTTAGGTACACGATAACTCAATAAATACAGCATCTATAGGTAAGCAAATATGATCATCGTAAAAAGCATGATCGACTCAAGAAACGGTTTTCTCATTTTTTTATATTTTGGTCTATTTCCGATTTTGGGCATCATTTTGTGCAAATAGGCGTTTTGAATTTTAAAAGTTCATTTTGATGCCTTATATGGTCAATATCTCAAAAAATAAGGCCAATATCAAAAAAATAAAAAAACCGCTTTTGGAATGGAGCCTCAAGATTGAGCTAAAAACTAAATAAAATATTTTGGAAAGAGTGTTTTTTGTTATGATGTACCAAACAAATATTAACAAAAACTCACTTTTTTGTGATTTTCTTCAAAATTGTTGTTTTTACCCCAAATCTGTATTTGTATTAAGATTTATTGATGTCTTGCCTTCATAAAATGTATACTTTTATATGTTTTATGCTAATAATTACAAAGTTATTGCACTTTTACTACATGCATGTCTGAGAGTACACAGCCACCTTAAGGGGTATTACACTTTGCCCAATTTGTGTTTATTTTGCATTTTTCTCAAAAAATATAGCGCATTGGGGACAAGTAAGATATGTATAGGGCAGGACTACAACTACTGCACTGGAAATTTTATTTCAGCACAGACAACAGTTGTGGAGTTACAGTCAAAAATGAGGAAAACCAATATTTGATCAATAAATCAATAACTACTTGTCTTGAGTTGCTGAATTTTCAGTGCAGTAGTTGTAACCCTTGCCCCTATAATATACATGTCTTACTTTGCACCGATACGCTATAATTTTTGAGAAAAATGCAAAAATAGGTACAAAATTGACCAGGGGTGTAGTACCCCCTTAAAGATGCGAATTATCATTTGATTTCTGGCACTTGCCAAAAAACACCCTACTTGCCCTCCATAAGAGACAAACCAAAATGGCGGACTAAACATAGCCTCCCGCCTTCCACACAGGCAATTGACCTTTTTCGGTAAATCCTGTAAGCCTTTGCAAGTACACCTGAGAACTCATCATTTGACGTCACGCCGATCTGCGACGATGCGCACATGGCTTATTGAACATCGTTACTGCGCATTGCAAGTCGGCATGTCAAATGACGACATCTCAGGTGTACTCGCAAAGGCTTATGGGATTTACCAAAAAGGTCAATTTTGAGACGATACTCTTTGGTATAATGGGCTATTCCAGTTGAAATCCATACTCCCCCTATGGAAGACATGACCTTAATCTTCCACAGGGAGTGTGAATTTCAAATGGGATACCTGGGCGATTCCATTTGAAATCTACACCCCCTGTGTGGAAGATTAAGGTCATGTCTTCCATAGGAGATGTGTGGATTTCATCTGGAATAGCCAATCTCTTTGGCCTACCTGGAATTGCAAGAAATCTGCTTTTACGATGCCTGCGCTGTGAGGATTCAAATCTATAGCTGTACACTCAATCCATTTACATTGCTTTGTGTAGTTAAGCTCCAGGGCTCCCACGTCCAAAAGCTTCAGTTTATGTCCCTATTGAATCAAAATTATAAATAAGTTTATAACAATTAAAAATAATGCATAAAACATAGACCACACCTGCATGCATGCATGTGCTTTCTGAATGGGTACGTGACTCCATTTGAAATTTACACCCCCTGTGTGGGACATTCAGGTCATGTCTTCCATAGTGGGTGTGTGGATTCCAACTTAAGGTAGTATTATCGGCTACGGTGTCATGCACAGATTTGGTTGAAAATGATACATGATGTGTAGTTGGGTGAGAAAAACTTGCCTGCCAATTTTTAATTTTTGCCAACAAAGCGTTTTTGAGTTACGCCATTTTTTATCATTAAGAAACCCCATTGACTTTGTACATAAAGTGGTTTTGACACTAAGCCTCATTCACTAAAATTGGTAAATATTTGAAAATGGATACTATGTTCAAATATTATTTTTTCTCCTTTATATCCCCTTTATAGAACTGCTTTTTGGATCTTTTTATTACAAAAATGTTACTAAATAATTTTAGTGACTTTTTTCCATTTGAATCATAATTATTGTCTGGGCTAACCATAGGGCCAATTTTAACAAACAAGGTGTCATATGAAAGGCAATTAAATTTAGAAACTTTTCTCGCCAGCTTTTTTTAATAAAGTATTTCTATTTTAAGTTATGGGTGTTTCTAGATTTCTCTAATTTAAAAATGAAAAAAAAAATCATTTTTCTCAAAAAATAAACACTTTATCAAATAAATCTGGCGAGAGAATTTAGGTATTAGGCTTATTAACCACCCCTCAAACTATGGAAACCATATCACATTCCATCTAGGCTAGCAATAATTATTTGTAGAAAAAATTAGGGAATTTTCGCAAAATAAAGAAAAACCTAAGAAATGTTTCAATTTTCATGAAACATTAAAAATAAGTGAAGTAAAGACTTATCCTAAATTGGTTATATATTTGATGTGGATACATAATTCTGATTTGATATAGTGGCTATTTTCCTGCATGGGCCTATTATCTGATGCTCCTACCTTAAATCGCCCTTTGTTATTAAGCTCTCTGGGCACTTTAATAGAAAGGTAAAGGAAAAAGGAGTCAAACCTGCATTTTTTACATGATGGAGTGCCCATCTCTCTTTCGTTAGCGATCAGGCTAGACTTAACCATGAAATGTTGCTGGGGGTGGGGGAATCGCCAAACCTCCTCCACAGCGAGTCTGTTACCTTCCCAGCATTTACATGGAGTATGTTACCTTCCCAGCATTTACATGCCTCTACCCATACACCAGGGTGGAGAGGAGTAATCGATATAAAGTGCCTTACTCAAAGGCACAACACGATGGTATCGGCGGGACTCGAACCTGCAACCTTCCAATTATGAGTCCGAGCCCGTTTCACTCTGCCACCGTGCTCCCTCTTTAGCACCCCCACGGGCCCGTGCTCCTTTTTATGGAAAGAATACAGTATTAATTACTCCTTGAATGCCTTGATGCATGCAATTACCTTTTCAGCTCTAATATTGAATTCCTTTAATTTGCTGAGGATCCATTTTGCTGTGCTGACATTCCCATGATGGCTTTTCCCAAGTTGAGAAGAAGTCTGGTAGGCTTCAAGACCACCAAGCTGAAAAAAGGGTACATATTTATAGCACTGTTACTCCTCTTCTTCATGACCTCCATTGGCTCACAGTTGAGGGAGGAGGAGTTTCAAATGGCGCTGCCTAATGTGTTAATTTATGGCATTTCCTGTAGTACAGCGCTCAGTGGCTTGCTTGCTTGCAATGGGCGCTTATAAATCCCTTTATTATTAATTCCATTTGAAATTCATACTCCTCCTGTGAAACATATTTCCAAAATCTTCCACAGGGGTAGTGTGGATTTTAAATGGAATAGCCTATTATGGGCAAGAGCTCAGAATCAAATGATAATTTTTGTCTTTGTGTTTGAACGTGGCAACAGTTTTGCACAAGCACTACTATTGACACAACATATTACACGCAGAACACAAACAAGCATGCATTTTCAATTGAAGTTTATCAGGGGCTTGTTGTCAAAAGAATCCCAAGATCATATTGAAAAGTCTAGAACTTTTCCACCAAACTCGATCCTGCTTGTATCCTTTTAAAACATGAAAGTATTGGGCTGTTCCGGTTGAAATCAACAAAACATTTGGAAGACATGACTTTAATCTCCCACACTGGTGGTGTTTGAGTCGGATGTCAGAAATATTGATTTTGAGATAGCATTCAACTTCCTTTTAATTTTATTGTTCTGAGCAACACTAAAATAACCATATCTTTGAAACCATTTAAATTATGATGGAGTTTTCAGCAAAATAAAACCCTGAAAGAATGACTCATAATTTGAAAACAAAATTTTGATTTTGATCAACATCAGACTCATTAAGCTTGATCGCATCACAAATTTCAAATGGAGTCAGCCATAACCCCATTTTACATTCACACTCAGGTAACTCCATTTGACATTCACAAATTTCAAATGGAGTCAGCCATTCAGGTAACCCCATTTTACATTCACACTCAGGTAACTCCATTTGACATTCAAACATCAACTAGCTGGAATCTGTGCAAAGAAGAGCTGCACGTTTTATAGTAGGCGTTTACAAACAGAGAGCCAGGATGTGTCACATAAATGCTAATAAACCTCTCTCTCGAGGAGCTGTCATCAAGAAGAAGAATGAGGCGTCTATGCATTTTCCAGCAAGCAAGACAAGGTCACCTATCCCTGCCCATCGGAAATCTCCTGCAGCCTGTCCAGCGTCTGTCACGGCACCAACATCCAAATACCTACAAACCCGTAAAGACTGCTACAAATATTCATACGTACATGTACCAATTACCAAAGATGATAAGTGACTGGAACTCAATGCCAGAACCCATCACAAACATCTCAAAACAAGAAGCCTTCAAATCGGCACTAACAGGACCACTACGGAATCACAAGAAACCAAGCAAGCAAGCAAGACCAATAGAGTAAAACTACAAACGCAAACACTACCCTGACCGCTTGACTCCAGCCAGGAGTGTTCAGTCAGAACAACTACCAGGTATGGGAGAATGTCTTCCATAGGGATGTATGGACTTCAACTGGAATAGCCCATGCATTCTTACCTCATCTATTTGGGCTTGTATGGCATTGATCTTGACTTTGTTTTCACGTCCCTGCACAGCTTCTGCCCTCTGTTCTGTTTGATCAAGTTCTTTCACAAGTTCATGAAGTTTGGAGACAAGCTTATTGCTACACCTTGCTTTCTGTCTGCAACATACAATTTACAAAATATGTAGAATTTACATAAGAGCAGCATATAATTAGACAAACTATGAACCATCTATTTTGATATCATTGTGTGAAATCAGAGGGTTTTGTTTTGGGCCGAGGGAGCGGTAGCTCCCGAGGAAAAATACAGAGGCCCAAAACAAAACCAGACAATATCACACAATGACCTCAAAATAGATGGTGGACAGTTATTATTGTCATTCATTACTGTTGTATCTGATATTTTGAACAAATGAAAATGGCATTTGATGTTATTTTATGTCATAAAACGCTGTTCAATATAAACAGTTTTAATTTTGTTATAACCTACCCTACAAAAAATTGACCAGGCGAACTTGATATTTGCGACAACAACAAGAGCTACCAATCACAGAAGCGTGTGGGCATGTGCGTTGACATAACGCTCCGCCCATACACGCACACAAGCGTATACGTTATTGTAGCGCGTATCGGTGTGTGCCAGGAGTGAGTTTCGGAGTCATTAATTGTGAGTTATTATTAAATGACCGCGCAATGAGCGTGCGGTCAGGCAATCAATTTACTTTGATTCGATCACAGGCTTTGCGTTATTCATGAGGTTATGAATGCATTATAGTGCTGTTTGTGCATGCACGGAATCAGTGGTCATCAGAGTTGTCACCAGGACCAAGAAAGTACTGGTTAAAATATTGAAGGCGGAGCGTAGCAAGTGGAGCTCTCGTGCCTCGCACTATCTTTTAGTGAACGCTAAGGATCAGGGAATAGGCGTTGAGAGTACCACCCCCCTTTAAAAAAAATTTTGTTGCTCTTTTATGATGAAATATCATCATCTACTTCCGGAAATGTAAAAAAAATAAAAAAAATAAAAAATTATAAATTTGTTTTTCTTGTGAGTGCCGGACGGCCCCGTCCAGCGTAGTGACAACCCTGGTGGTCATGAAAGGTTTCAAAAGAATAGGCTCTGTCCCAATAATCCCAAGCTATTGTTTGAAACTGTTCCCCGGAGGATGTATCATAAACAACAGATAAATGACTGCCTATCATATTGAGTTCCACAGTGTAGATCTATAACTACAAAGGCCTTTCACAATTTTGAGTTTAATGTTTCCCTCCCGTATCCAAAATTGACAAAAATTTGCAAAATACGGTATTTAATTATTTAATTTTTATTTTACATTTTCTAGAGATTTTGTGATCCTAACATTCTCTTTTTATGACATTTGTCAGTAGATAACTTATTCCCAAAATTTCAGTTGATTCCGATTTTGTGTTAGCCAGTTACCAGGGTATGTACAGTAAGCCAAAAAATTAAGGTACCAGTTATGTTCACCTCCTGCATATCCTAAACCAAGACAAATATGCCATAATTGGAACCAGCAGGCAATAGGTGCATCTTTTAGCTCGAATTTAAGACCTTACTCATTGAAATTGTTCAAGAAATAAAGACATCCCCAAACCTAAGGAGGATACCAATGTAAAAGTTGCAGTTTGCTGCATTAAATGCCCTATTGATTTGTACACAAAGCGTTCGTTAACAAGAGAACTAGCGCTGCGCTTCCATTGATTAGCACGGTAAAACTAGGGCTGTGCTTTCATTGATTAGAACACAAAAGTGCAATGCAATTTATGGACATTTTAGCCTGCCAAAACTGAACGCAGTAACTCCCAAAGATGATTATGCTACCCAAGGTAGTTGCTAACTATCAAGTATAAATGCAAAAGCGACGGGCGATGCATCGCAAAATTCGGCAATTGCCCATCGCTTTCCAAAAGCGTTTAAAATCGCAATCGCTCGGCGATCAAGTATAAATTCAGCTTAAGTTCCAGAATAAATAACCTCCAGTGCAAAAATTGCACCGCTGTCCGATCGAAAAACGATAGCATGCGTGAAATTCGAAGCTAGAGTTCTCGAGAGTAACATCCACCATCCATATGCACATGATCATGCCAAGGCATGCATGATGTACATGTGTCATGTGTGTAACAACTTCGCGGGCATGGCGGGGGAACTGCGTCATGTCCGCGGTCCGTGCTAATATTTTGTACCCTCTTCCTTACTTTAATTACCTATGCATGCTCTCATTCCGTGTAACAGGGTGTTTCTGCTTTTTGCGTTTCCGAATTTTCGGTTTTCCTGACTTCATTTCAATGTTTTTTGAGTGAAAAAGTTTACCAAACTTCCTGCACAATCCCTCCTCTGCTGCATCATCAAATAATTTAAAGATGGCAAGTTGGCAACTCTTGTCACTTTTCTGGACAGCCTGTCGCCCAAAATATTCCCTAAATTTACTTTTAGCAAATCGCTGTAGTGCTAGTAACAATTTTTTTAGTCAAACTCGTTGGGCATTATATTTTGCTCACACAGTAAATTACCGTAAAATGCCCAAGGGTAACTTTGGTAAATTTTCAGAGTTTTTGAACAACTGCTTCCCCTCCAAAAAAACCCCAACCAATTATATATTTCTAATCTAATTGTAATTAACCAAGCAAATCAAATGTTGCTATAGTGATGTACATAAGGCCTAAACATTAAAATTGTTATTCAATGAGCCCATCAATCTAAATAATCATCTGGCTGGATTGATTTCAATCATGTTTCAAATCTATTCAAACTAAGCTTAGTCATTCAAGAAAGCTTCAAATGAATGCTGGACGGTTCGCACCCTTTCAAGATGACTAAGCTTAGTTTGAATAGATTTGAAACATGATTGAAATCAATCCAGCCAGATGATTATTTATTGTTAATTTCAAGTCGTTGAAATTTAACTGCCTGTTTTTTAACAAACTAAAAATCTAAAACCGTTCAATCATTATCAAAATATACAGACAATAATTATAATAATAATTTCCGGTCCATTTCCCTATTATTGGTAGCGGCCATGAACATCAGTGACCATATGGAAGTAGACCTACCAAGTATTCAAATGAACTTCATTCAATTTAAAAGCCTAGATTCGGAAAATAGTAATCATCAACATTCAGTGCATCTTTGTTAGCTTTTGTTTGTTAGGACTGTGCAATAATTATGACCCAAGGGGAGGGTAAATCGGATGGGGGCAAGAATTGTTTTTGGCAAGAAAAAAAGGGGGGGTGGGTGGAAGCAATTTTTGGCAAGCTGGGAACGCCGGGACTAGATTTTTGGCACATGTTCAAGGGACGCCTTTTAAATAAAACGCTCTAAAATATTATCGAGTTACTAATACTATAGATAGGCCTATCTAGACCATTTAACGTTTGCAAATAGGATCCCAAAAATTTGGCATGTTTAAAGGGGGGGGCAACGATTTTTTGGCAGGCCGAGAGGGAAGGGCAGGCGATTTTTGGCAGCTCGAGAGGGCGAGGGAGCAAGCATTTTTTGGCATGCTGTTTGGAAATGTTACCCCCCGCCCCGTTTCATGAAACGCTTGACCATAACTCAAAAACGGTAAAACTATACCGTACACTTTCTGAATCCTTTAAGATGACCAGAGGGGTAATAACTCAAGAACGGTACATCCTAGATAGGTAAAACTATACATTTTCTGAATTATTATGACCAGAGGATTACATTAGTAATGTTTTCGACACAATTTGGTGACGTTTGAAATTTGACCTCATGTAAAGTTTAATGACCTTTCTCCCACCCATGGGACAATATTTTGGTTTTGGGAACAACACAATTTGTGTACCAGGGACTTTGAGGATTACGAAGAAATAGGTTAGAAAAATACATCATCTGCATGGGAACAAGCTGGGTATTAGACTAGAAACTAACCAATAGAAATACGCTCTGCAATGAATTGCGTGAGTCTATAATCTACACCGTCAAGCGCCAATTTACAAAATAAGCTGAATTTATACTTCGTCGATGAGCGATTGGTATTTGACCAATTAACTCGCTTTTCCCAACGCAACAAAATGAGTCCTATCTCATTGGTTAAACACCAATATCGCTATCGCTCAGTGAGTCGAGTATAAATTCAGCTATAGAGATGTTCGCGATTTTCGCGTTTTAGAAAAAGTTAAAGAGATCATGACAACAATGTTAGGCCCCTATATGGAGTGGAATCAGTAACATCTTGGCTAAAACTTTAATTGGTTTCTTCACTAGTTCGGACTCAAACGCTGTCCTCACTTAATTAAACCGTCCAGAAAACGAGTTGAGTCACTTTTGACATTTTTGTGCATCGAGCTTGCATCGCGTAAAATTTACTTTCATGATTTAGGCCTACAATTGGATTTCTGCTTCTAAAAAAAAAAATAATAATAGGGGTCAGGACGTAAATGGGATATACAGTAGAATCAGTAATATCTTGGCTATAACAGAAAAACTTCTTTTCTTTCTTAGTTCAGGCTCAAACGCTATCAGCCGACGCTATGCCCGATTTTACTTAATCGCCCGAGTTGGGCCACGTTAAAAGCCATGTTCGCACGTATCAAGTTCGAACCGCGTAAAATGAACTCTCATGCTTTTTCGTCAAAGATTTCAGAACACAATTGTTTACACTTTCTGTTGCAACCTGTACCATCATTGTTTACCATGTTAAGATCTGGGCGCAAGAAGACCGTAAGTCCACTTGGCCCCTCCGACCGTGTATACACTAAAGTTGCGTATAGTTTCGTATAGTTTGGTAATGTTTTATACATGTTCAGGGGCCAAAACAAATCTTTCACAACCTTTCATGATGTTTTCACCCAGGAACATGTAGTAAACATTATAAAACCCTAAGAAACTATACGTAATTTTATTGTATACATGCTGAGGGGCCAAGTGGACTTACGGTCTTCTTGCGCTCAGGTCTTCATTGTTAACAGCGATGGCAAACCAATTTTGACCTTAATAGTGAAATTTAACATGTTTGTTTCTGACGAAAACTTTCCAAAATTTATTGTTCGAAAAATGTGCATAATGGAACTTCACTAACGACCCTTACACAGCGTCATCATCCCTATATCTTCGTGTCAAAAATTGGCGTGATAGTACGGCGAATCCTCTCGTTATTCAATAGCTACGCATGGCGATTTTGTTCGAGATAGGCCGAGCGCGACTCAGGCTAAGCATAGCACGACTATTTTCTCAACTTTCCTGATATGAGATACCACCAAGTTCTATTCTACACATTATTACGATTTGCGCATGCTCTAGTATCCCATATGGTGTTGCTATTACAAGGAAATTCGATTTGTATTCAGGTAAAACCCAGGTTTTGTTTTTTACACTAACTTGAAATGAAATACACTAATTAGCGGCCATTGCTGTATGCTCTAGATACATTTTTACTGCATTTTAGGTTAAAATTGTGATATATTTATTTAATTTTGAGAATTACAATTATATAAAGGAACACATTTAAGATCCAGGTGCTTGATAGAATATTCGATCACACGTGTATATCACAATTCATATGTAAACTTTCTCTATCTATGTCAATAATATAATATTGATTTCACCAACGGAGTATGAAGCTGTATGAAAAAAATATTTATAATATAGGGTGTTGACACTTTGCCTTACTGCCTGCTACTGTACATTCGTTTTCAATCTGGATTTCATTTCAAGAATTGACCACACTTCTTGGTATCGGGCGTACACAATGGTACATTGTTCCCAGAGCTTCCCAGGTAAGTCCGAAATGAAGAGCACGGTGTTAAGAATTTGAATCTTTGATCAGCTGATTGTTTCAACACTCACTATATAGACGAGAAATCGAGATCTATACAATGTCAATTTCTCTGGGCAATACGAACTCCCTGGTTCCAAGTTTCCAACTCATCGTAATGGTTTAATGCTGAGATCCTGCCTATCAACATGATAAAGAGGATCGAAACATGTGTCGGGCATTTTACTTAAAATCAGGGGCGTAGCCAGCCCTCTCTCCCAGGGTGGACAAGGCTCCAAAAATGTCCCCCTAAGCTGACTAAGTAATAGATCAAAGCGAGCGAGCGTAGCGAATAGAGCCTTTACTGGCGTGGGGTCCAGGGGCCCGCATTTTAGGGCCCTGGTGGGGTTCCAGGGAACGAAGCCCCTGGAAGCTCATGGGTTTTGGTCATTTTTATACCATGAGGAGAAGCCTCCTTGTATACATTTGTAACGTTTTTATTTGAAAAATGTAAACAAATGTAAGGTTTCTTCCATTTCTTCCCCCTTTCTCTCATACCTTCCCCTTCCATCAAATTACTTCCCCCTAAATTACTCCCCCTTCTTTTCCTTAAGTTCCCATTCCTTCTGAATTTCTTTTCAAGAATTGACCACACTTCTTGGTATCGGGCGTACACAATGGTACATTGTTTCCAGAGCTTCCCAGGTAATTCCGAAACGAAGAGCACGGTGATAAGAATTTGAATCTTTTCTCTGATCAGCCGATTGTTTCAACACTCACTATAAAGACGAGAAATCTAGACAATGTCAATTAATTTCTCTCGGCAATACGAACTCCCTGGTTCCCAGTCCAAGTTACCAACCCATTGCAATGGTTTAATATTGAGATCCTGCCTATCAACATGATGAAGAGGATCGAAACACGTGTCGGGCATTTTACTTAAAATGCCTGGAACAACTATGGTTCAATTAAACGTACTCACTCTGCATCTACATCCAAGAAGTTACCAAACGTTAAGAGTTGAGCTCTATCAGCCTAAAATGCCATTTTTCGGCATTCTAACTACAAACTACTTATAATATATATTTAATATTCATAACGGAGACTCACTTCGTGCGAAGATCACTGTTCAACAAAGTCAACTGTACACTTGAATTTATTATATCCTTTGCGTATAAAATCCTCGAGCAGATGCCGCGCATCATGTATGTTTTCTCATTCTACAGAACCGTATACATTACATCAACTTTGAAACTTGAAGGATTGTTCTCTTTACTTATTAAATTACTATACGTTCACCATGATAGGCCTATAATAGGCATATTTGGAGTTTTGGCGTCTCTGAATGAAGGGTCTGGTTTCTAACCCTATTATGATCGAACTTTCAGGAATGGTAGTTCTGATCAGGGATACATGAAAACAAACCGGTGAATTAAACAATTCAAAAAGAATCGCATCACGGAAGCTCTGTATATAGAAATTGAGACTCTCAAAGTGCGGAACGTTCATCTGAATGTATGAAATTGTAGGCTATTAAATCCCGGCTACCAAAGAGAAATTGAAACCTCTAAAGCCGATGTTAACAGCGTATATCAGTAAAGATTTTCCAAAAAATTAAACCATTACCACTAAAATCTGCAGCCGATTGACCAACCCCAACTTGCCAACAACCAATTAATGAAAGTGTTAACAAAGTTATGCACATCCAATGAAAATGAAGATGTTGAACTCACAATTTGTACACTGGTGCTTTCATCCGACCGACCACTGTGATATGATGAAATCACTAATGTAATCGTGAAACGTTACTGAAAATGTGAGTTTATTATCATTGGATTTGCATAAAAAGAACTACGTTAACGGCTCAAAGAAGAAAAAAACCCGTTATTTACATTGTACAAATAGCGCAAGTCAAGTCGTGACCAGTTTCATATTCTGAAGGCAAACCACTAGAACTAACCACTTCAACATGAAAGAAATATGAAATTGGATCACGGGTGTTCGTACCGCGTATGGTTTCTGGGTTGCGGTCCAAGCAGACGTACTCGGTGCGCGGGTGATTCCATCTTGCTGCAGCCATGTATCCAAAATATTCCCTGGTCCAATTGGTAGGACATTCCATAGTTGCTGGCATCATGAAGACTTGTACTCGAGCCATTCGACTCTGACACATGACACATGGGGTATCATGAGATGTGACATCGTGTATCGCTCCTGGATCACCACTCCGATATTCCGCTCCATAGATTCTTGCCCGGGCCGGCTGCTGACCTGACTCTGATTGGTTGAACTGTGGAGAATGTGTTAAGCATAGGTAATTTGAGCCTCCGCCTGGTATAATATTATCTCCATCACCTCCTTTACCACCAGCCGCTATACCTGCAGTAAATCAAAGAGAAGAAGCTAGAAGACATTGTGAGAGATCCAATGTTCTTCCTGGGGTAGGAGTAAAGGCCTAATGCTGGTTCCATACTTTCTGCCGCTGAGCGGCGTGACGCTTCATCATGCCGCTTGCACTTGTCTGCAAACAAAGGCGGCACACCGCTGAGCGGCAACGGCATTACTCTGAAAGCCACTGTTGCCGCTCAGCACCGCTCCAAAATCGTATTTTGTTCTCATACATCAGAGCGGCACCGCTCCGAGTTGACTTGAATTCAACTCCCAGCGATGATGCCGCTTGGACAAAGCGGTTTAATGATCGATATATCGGCTTCTCGCTGGTCACCGCTAGCGTTTCTGGTGCGACTGCGCAGTGAAGCAAAATCATCTTCAGAGCGGCAAAGCGGCAAGCGGCAGGAAAGTATGTCAAACCAGCATAACAATCTACATCCCGAAGTTGGAAAGTGAAAATTGGATTGAGTAATCAGTCTTAATTATTGACAGGTTGTGTCATGAAACATCATGGTGGATGTAAGAGGGGAGAAATGGCAGGGCAAGGTCATCCGAGGTCAACTGAGTATAGATTTCAGATTGTTGTGAAACGTAGTGAATGATTGAACACCGAAAATGTTAAAAGTTATGTCAAGGTCACTCGACCAGAGGTCACCTGAAGTCCAACGGAGTACATGAGTATAAATTGTTGAATTGTCATGAAAAGGTGTGATCACCATTGGGTGCCGCAAATGTTCAAGGCCATGTCAAAGGTATCTGAGATCACTCGAGTATTGTTCGACTGTATCTGAAAGCACGGTGCATGTGGTTACAATTAAGTGCCAAAAGTGTTCAAGGTCATGTCAATGTCATCTGAGGTCAACTGAGTATAGGTTGTTGGATTGTCATGAAATTTGGTGAATGTGATAACCCTTGAGTTGCGAGAATTTTCAAGATCATTTCAAGGCTATCTGAGGTCATTTGAATATAGATCGTTAGATTGTGATGAAACTTGGTGGGTTTAATCGCCATTGAGCTTTTTGTTACAATTATTTAAATGTGTTTATCACGCTTTTAACATGAAATCAGCGAGTAGTCAGCGATATTTCCCAATATGTCCTTTTTAAAATCTCGGTATTTTTCACCTGTTTAGTTATTCCAAACACAAAATAAATTCCAGTCACTCTAATATCAATGCAAAATTATTATGAAACATGATCTTATTCTGTGGCGTTGTGTTACTTGTACCCGAGCGCACTCACCAGTATACACCAGATCTGCTGTATCTGGACATACAGTACGTCCCCATCGGACATATGTCACCCCGGCTGGTTTATATTGGTCTTCCACCGGCGGGAACGATGTGGTAGACTGCAAAGCAACAATCTGCCAAAAAGAGAATGAACAAAATAAATACCGTCTCGTTCATTCATTCAGTCAGTCAATAATGGTCATTCAGTCATCAGTCCGTCAGACAGTCTGTCAATCAGTCAGTCAGTCAGTCAGTTAGTCAGTCAGTCAGTCAGTCAGTCAGTCAGTCAGTCAGTCTGTTTAGTATATCCACTTGTTCATTTACACAACTCACCTTACCTTTACTCGGCAAATCAACGCTACCGAAACTTTCGGTATTATTAGTGACTCGGTCTTGAAGTTCCTTGATAAGTGCTTGGGTTTCAGCTGTTGACTGATTCGATATTTGAATGTGCATCCCCATAATAATAGCAAATATGATGTGGATTAATATTTGCAAAACAGCAAATAGAGCCAGTTTTCGCACGGTGCAAACTCCCGTCATTTCCATCCTGTCGTCACCACCTGATTTTACAGAGTAATTCTTTTTTTGGTCATCGCAAGTATCGTCAGTAAACACTAGATACTTGGTGTTTGATGTATCTATGCTCTCCGATTCTTTTGGAATCTTTGCTGCATTCATAATAATGGACATCGCCGACTTCGGTCATGGATGATTTTCTGATTTGCAGATCTGTGAAAGCTCTAATCGTCATAATGCCAGTATATTTGGCCCATATGCTCAATGACATATCACTTCTACACAAACGCAATGATTTATTTTATTATGCAAATAACACATTTCAATGTCCCACAGATATGTGTGCATCTATCATAATATTACGCTAAACATCCTTCCGAGTTTTACTTGTTGAAGGTCGCTTTGCATGTATCAGTGAACATCAAAAGAGATGCTACGCAGAATGAGCGACTGCAGATCCATCGGATAACGCTTTTTCAATGGGAAATGAACTTTGCTGCTTGGATGATGTCACGATGAGGTTAGCATTTATTCCATATTGAAAAGCGTGTTCCGACGGATCTGCACTCGACAGGCCTCTACGCTGTTCTCCGTGTCAAAAAATGACACGGAAATCAGTGATTAGTCTTTTTGTAAAGTCTTTTCAAAGATTGAAAAGGAGTACACGCGTACGCGTACACGTATGCATGAATATCAAACAATCCTCAATGATAACTTTATAAAATAACTTTATTTAGCGAAATGGGCTTTATCGATAAGGGCTTATGTTGATTTTGTTAAGAGTCATTAATTTGTGGGTGTGGGATGGGACTACCATTTCCACACCCGCAATTACTTATTTTTTGTTGGTTATTTATAGTACCTTTTTGTTTTATTATGTTTCTTTGTTGTTTCTTGCTTCCTTTTTATTTACAACATAATATTCATTATTCTTTTTGGGATAAAAGGTAGCCATGGTAGCAATTTGTATTTCGTTCTTCTCAAGTGAGCTATGTTGCTCTGCCCTATACCGGGCCGGCCTCATGGCGAATACAGGTTTCAGCCCTGATATTCATTGCCTCAATTACGTTGCGTACCATTGTGCGCCGTAACAGTAATACGTTTGCGAAGATCTTGGAGGCTAGTTGTGGTCCTCGCTCATAGACGTCGCTTTGGAATTTTCCCCAAAGGAAGAAATCAAGTGTTGTAAGGTCTGGTGATCTTGAAAGCCACTCCAAAGCATGATCCATTCCAACCACTCTGTTTGCTATCCGTGGACAAAGTGAAAAACGGGTACATCTCTTTAAAAGGGCATAACTTCAAAAGTTGTAAGCAGATTGAAATAATTGTTTTGGTTAATATTAAAGCTAACGATTAAAGGTTTCTTTACATACCAAAATATATTTGATCAACTTTTCAGAAATTGGAGAAAGAGAGGGCGCAGTCCGGTGTAATAATTATGATCCCCTATCTCCCTGGGCTAACGTTTGGAAACGGCATTCAAAGAATTGCATGCGCCCACCACCTGCCGAAATTGGCAAGTCTTTGTCTCAAGTTCATATTGGAGTGTTTGGGTAAGACTTTATACGTTGGTTGTCCATCTAAAGACCATAGGTCCTAGTCCACCATTGAGCATGAGATGAAGAATTGTGTGTTCTAAGGTTAAGTAGACAGAGTTAGTTGGAAGGTTGAGTAGACTGAAGTATTTTTTGCAAAAGTTAATTTACTGCTAGCCTCCTGACATATTATTGCATCCTCCAGCATCATTCAGCATTCGTGGCTAGCTAGCCCACCAAAGAGCATGGAATGGTGCCTTGATTTAGTAGCCTACCAACAGGTGGTAGCGTAGTTACGCAGGAGGCGGCATAACGCTGCTGGCCCATATACGAGAGAGATTAGTGAGTTTCAAGGGCCCCAACTGCAAAAGATGGTGGCACTGATATCGATGCAGCTGACGATCTGGCGACGCCATCGTGCTGTACCCGTGAGTATGGCACTTTATCGATTACTCCTCTCCACCCAGATGTATAAATGGGTACCGGTAACAGACTTTTTCCACTTGTGCTCAGCTGCACGTTTTGCACGTTTGAGGCTGTGGAGGTTCTTATTATGCCAAGATGAATTTGGTCTTGGAATAATACTATATGCAGGCAATGGGGCATGCTCATCCAATACCCCACTTACTACCGAGTTGCCATTACCAACATATTTGTCCAAATCATTACAAGGATCATTGATATTAGAAGATATATCATTACAAAATTATTATTTGGCGGATCTTATAGAGCTTGATCTGAATACGCACAACGAGGTAGATCATATGATGAAGATGGACATTATACCTTATAACAAAGTGAGGTAGAGGCTCTGTATGCAACATACGATCGTCACCTAGGCAGTTGCTATTCTCGTTAGTAATGAGTAGATTGAGCCAATGTCCTGCAGTATGCGTTAATTGGTTCAGATACAAGCAGGACAAGACCTGCATAAGCTAGGATCTCATTTGGAGTTCTAGTGTCACTTAGGTCATGTATGTCCATGTGGAAGTTAAAGTTACTACAAATCATCATGGGTGTAGTACAAAGACACGCATATTCAAGTAAGCTACTGAATTCTTAGAAGAAGACAGATGGCAGAATTTTGCTACACTTGCTGGGTGGGCTGTAGATGGTTATCAGCTTCAAAGGATCTTGCATTCAGTGACGTAGCGTCATAGGGGCACGGGGGCACGTGCCCTCAATTGATCTGAAATTTAAAACAAATGCCCCAAACCGGCTTGAGCCCCCATCATGGTCGGTGCCCCCACCCCAAATGTGATGAACCACGCTACGCTACTGCTTGCATTCCTCTCTTGAGGTGATGTACAATTCAAGGCATTCAAATGATTGAAAACTATATTTGTTTCTCTTGAGTCAACCATCACTAACACAAATGCCTCCAACCCATTCTTGCCTGGACGGGGTAGTGTGGAATCTATAACCAAGAAGATTGTTTGACCAACTTTGAGGGTTTTTTACATTGTGCAAATAGCACAAGTCAAGTCGTGGCCAGTTTCATATTCTGAAGGCAAACCACTAGAACTAACCACTTCGACAGGAAAAAAATACGAAATTGGATCAGGGGTGTTAGTACCGCGTATGGTTTCTGGGTTTCGGTCTAAGCAGACGTACTCGGTGCGTGGGTGATTCCACCTTGCTGCAGCCATGTAGCCAGCATATTCTCTGGTCCACTTGCTAGGGCATTCCATTGTTGCGGGCATCATGAAGGCCTGTACTCGAGCCATTCGACTTTGACACATGACGCATGGAGAATCATACATATGGACATCGTGAATCGCTCCTGGTTCGCCACTACGGTATTCCGCTCCATAGATTCTTGACCGGGCCGGTTGTTGGCCTGACTCTGATCTGTTGAACTGTGGAGAAAGTGTTAAGCATTGGTAATTGGAACCTCCGCCAGGAACATTACCTCCATCACTTCCTTTAGCACCAGCCGATACACCTGCAATAAATCAGTTATATAGAAGACCGTCAGCTTTTATTCTAGCATCGTCTACTCGGTTACATAATACATGTCTTAGACGTAGCTCTTGTTTTACATAGAGAATAAAAATCTCTTTTAAGGGTGGTCTTAACCCTGGATTTATGGAAACTTTTGGGCCTCATAACTGCTAAATTGTTGGTCTAAAGTCTAAAAAGTATACATATTTTGAATGGCAAAGACTTGATAAATTCATCTGTGAGATCAGATTTGGGTCAAATGGAAATATTTGCCCAAAATCCCCCAAAGGTTTTTTTTTTTTTGGGCCCAATTTTTTCGTGTCTTGGGCCAAAATTTGAAAAAATTTGGGCCAAAAAAATTCCAGTTTGCTGGAATTTTGAACCAAAAATGAGCATTTTGGCCCAAATTTGACCTCATAGGTGAATCGATCAAGTCTTTGACATTCTGCATAATTTTATATACTTAACACGCTTTTTATACACTTAACACGCTTGCTTCAAAATGTTCAACAACCAAGTGCCTAGATTTCAATTGCAAAATAGAAGCCGTGGAAAAGTGGATACCCAGCAAACACAAAGCGTTTTCGACATCATTCGGTTAGAAAGGTTAGAAAAGGTTGTCAGAAAACGTTTAATGTCGGGTTATATAAAGGACATATAAAGGGTATAAAACGTTTTCATAACATTCAAAAACATTTGTTGCTAACCTACTGCAAATATTCTAACATAATGTTATCTAAATGTGAGTAAAATATTTAAGAAAAAAATGTTTGCAAAAAATATTTTACAATAACATTTTTAAAACATTCTTAAAATATTGTTGTTGTGTGTTTTCATACAAAACGTTTCAAAACGTTTCCATGCCCTTTATATAGCCCGACATCTAATGTTATTAAAACGTTTTATCTAAACCAAAACCCAAAATATAACATGTTTAAAACGTTTTGAAAACATTTTTGTGTTTGCTGGGTACGTATCCCCCGATCGCACTCACCAGTATACACAAGATCTGCTGTATCTGGACATACAGTACGTCCCCACCTGATATATGTCACTCCAGCTGGTTTATATTGGTCTTCCGCTGGCGGGAGCGACGGTGGACTGGTAGACTGCGGCAAAGCAGCAATCTGTAAAATGGAAAATTAATAAAATAAATAAGTCTTAGTACCTTATTTAGAGAATAAAGGTATTGGTTTTAGTTATTGAGTGCATCTATCGTCTCATATAACACGGGCGACGTCATTATTTTAAGTAAAACAACGAGGCGAAGCCGAGTTGTTTTACGCCAAAAATAATGATGTCGCCCGTGTTATATGAGACGATAGATGCACGACAGCGGCTAAAAACAATACCTTAATTCTCATTCTTAAACACTTTTAAATATCATAAGTATTACAAATTTTGATCAAATTAAATCCTACATTTTACAAGGAATACCTAGGGCTTAAAATCGATCAGTCTCGTTGTTGCTATGCGACTCCGATTGGTTCAAATAGCGAGTACGCGTATCGCGTTGATGTACACGCGCTGACCCGTGTCATATCGTGTCATATCACACGGGCAAGAACCAATAAGATTGCAGGAACGTTCTCAAGTGTTTAAGAATCATTCATTAAGTCAGTCAGTCAGTCATAAAATGTTTCAAATTAATATTTCACCTGTTCATGTACATTACTCACCTTACTTTTTACTTGGCAAATCGACGCTACCGAAACTTTCGGTATTATTAGTGATTCGGTCCTGAAGTTCCTTGATAAGTACTTGGGTTTCAATTGCCGTTTGATTCGATATCTTGGTGTGCATCCCGATAATGATTGCCACTATGATCAGGATTATTATTTGAAAAGAGCAAAGACTCCCAGGTTTTGCACGGTGCAAATTCCTGTTCTTTCCATCTTGTCGACACTACCTGATTTTACAGAGTAATTCTTGTTTTGGTCATCGCACGTATCGTCAGTAAACACTAGATACTTGGTGTCAGATGTATCTCTGTTCCCCGATTCGTCAGTAAACTTTGTTGAATCCATAATGGACAACAATGAAGGAGGCTGAACTTCTGCTTCGCGGAGCAGTGACAGCGAGTTTCGTGCTGATTATCAAAAGCAATGATTATTAACTGCCTTTTATATAATATGCCAGTGGATTTTGCTCATGCTTATAGAATCAGCTCTAGGTATTATTTATATTGTGTAAGTTTGTGTAGGCGGGTCAGAAAGAAATAACCAACCGTTTTCAGGAAAAGAGGTCAGGTTAATAGCTACCCTCAACTTCGGAGAACTTCCTTTTACTGGTATACGGTTACCCACAATGTATACCATTAGGATCATAGATATATCCCGTGTACGTGATGGTTTATGTTGATCGGCACGGCAGGATCCAATTGAATAATCATTTAAAGCTACATTCAGAAATCGTTTGTTTTATAACTGTATACTTTTTAGGTGGAAGTTAAAACTTCTCCACAAATTGATCAATAAGCTGAAATTTTTCAATTTGATAATGATAACTCATTTATTTTCAAAAAGTAAGTCATGTAATACCTTGTTTAAGTCTTCGCATTGCCATATCATAGCGTCGTCTGCTCAGGAGCCGCGTTTCCGAATTTGACTCCTTTGATTGAAGCTACCCAAGTTCAAACATGTCAGCTATTTGTCTCACTGACACGGTAACGCACGAGAAACCGGTCACTTTTTACACCAGGGGGAATGGAGGATTTCAATTTGTTTCGACGAAAAAATGTCGCGATCCCCTCTTTGCTTCCGGCCGCATTCCCCTCCAAATTTATGAAATAATGAAATAAAAATTTCCATTACAAATTTCACATTACCTCTTCCCTGGTAATAAATTCGTAACATAATTTTTCTTTGACACCACATAACACATTTAGAATTGTTTGTGAAGATTTCATGTTTAGGCCTATGTGTTAATCTAATGGCAACGTTAAAAGGTGACATCCTGCTATCTCTAAGGTCCGCTATCTCTAAGGTTCGCTATCTCTAAGGTTCGCTATCACTAACGTGTAAAGTCTATGGAGATCAGAATCCCGCTATCTCTAATAGAGAAAAAGGTTCGCTATACCTAAAAAAAGGTCCGCTACTTCTAAGGTTCGATATCACTAATTTAGAATAAGGTTCGCTAGTTCTAAGGTTCGATATCACTAATTTTAAATAAGGTTCTGCTAACACTAATTTAAAATAAGGTTCGCTATCACTAATTTTGAATAAGGTCCGCTATCCCTAATTTATTGAAGGTTCGCTATCTCTAAGGTTCGTTATCACTAATTCCAATAAAGGTCCGCTATACCTAAGGTTCGCTATCACTAATTTTGTTTCAGGTTCGCTATCCCTAATTATTTAAGGTTCGCTATCTCTAAGGTTCTGTTATCACTACTTTCGATCAAGGTTCGTTATACCTAAGTTCGTTATCACTAATCTAACAGGTTCACTATCTCAATTTTAAATAAGGTCTGCTATCTCTAATTTCAAATAAGGTCCGCTATTCTAATTTTAAATAAGGACCGCTATAGCGAACCTTACTTGAAATTAGAGATAGCGAACCTTATTTAAAATTAGAGATAGCGAACCTTATTTAAAATTAGAGATAGCGAACCTTATTTGAAATTAGTGATAGCGAACCTTAGAGATAGCGAACCTTAGAGATAGCGAACCTTATAGATAGCGGACCTTATTTAAAATTAGAGATAGCGAACCTTAGGGATACCGGGATTGTTAAAATTAGAGATAGCGGACCTTATTTTAAATTAGTGATAGCGAACCTTAGAGATAGCGAACCTTCAATAAATTAGTGATAGCGGACCTTATTTAAAATTAGAGATAACGAACCTTATTTAAAATTAGTGATATCGAACCTTAGAAATACCGAACCTTTTCAAAATTAGTGATATCGAACCTTAGGTATAGCGGACCTTTTTCGTAATTAGTGATAACGAACCTTAGAGATAGCGAACCTTAGAGATAGCGAACCGTAACCCGTTAAAAATGGTGATATCGCATCCGTCACCACCTGCAGAGTAGCACCGGCTATTGTACTTGGGTCACGTATAATCAATGTAGCTATGAAAGTATTTGGTGTCCAGTTTGCTTCTCCTATGAGAAATCACCGTACTAATTATTCCCATTGGTTTGCTACCAAAGTTCAAGCCTCAAAATACGTAAAACAATTTGCAGAATTTGCTTCATTTATAATTTATATCGTTTTAAAACTACGCATAAATATACAGAATCAGACATTCAAGTTTCATAAGCCTACATTTCCTAAATTACAGCAATAGTTTCCTTTGTTCGACCACATTTTGTTATTGGAATATCCCGTGTAATATGAGTGAATATAATTATAGATCAATTTTATGCGAAGTTCACCCAGTGCCCCAACTTTTGTGTGTGTCAAATCTCTCTCTGAATATGATTATAAACCTTACAGTTTCTCCACAGTGCAGTTTCTCACTGTCGGCCAAACATACTCGCTGGTAAGATATTTCACTTTTGTTTTAATTTGGCCCAATTGAATGGTCCTTTTGTCAATTTCAATATAAATACGAGTTGCAAATATGTAAATTGGATGGGAAAATTCTACTTTATGTATAATCTTTACTGATGTTGCTTTTGTGTGGATGTCTCGTGTTCTGTCCCCGACGGTGCTGGGGGTATTGACTTGGGAAAGTTCTAAAGTTAATTGGCAACATCAAAAAACATATAAAGTACCAATATTCGACCATGGAGCGAGATCTCCTACAACCAAATTCCAAGGTGAGAAAAGTGAAAGTACGGACAACATGTGAAAGTACGGACAACCCCTAAAGACTGAGGGGCTGTGACATGAGCTTCTATCTAGATAGCACCATGTTTCTGTAGGCTTAGACCATGAAGCGAGATCTCCTACAACCAAATTCCAAGGTGAGAAAAGTGAAAGTACGGACAACATGACCTTGGAAAAAGTGGAAAGAAGGTGATCTAAATAAGAACTAGAGGCAAATGGTGGTCATAGACCACAAACCTAGCTGGGGCATGTTGGTGTTGTGGAGGTATCTGACCCCTGCAAAATGTTCCAAAAATGTTCCCCCTATCATGAGGTTTGTTGTCACCGAGTTTTGAGTCCTGTACTCCTCACAGATGTCCAGAAAATGCAATTCTAAGATTTGACCCAGATGACCTTTGACCAGACCCCTGCAAGATGTTCCATAATTCACCCCTGGTCATGAGTTGTCACTGAGTTTGAGCCCTGTACCTCTTACAGATGTCCAGATAACGCGATTCTAAGATTTGGCCCCAGAACTTAGTGATGTCTTTTGAGCTGACCTGCAAAATGTTCCAATATGTTCCCCAGGTCAATTGCAAATCCACAGTAGGGTTGCAATATACCATATGTCACTCGGAGTGCGACAATTTGTACAGATAAATTTATCACAGGTATTTTTTAATTAATTTGACCATTCGTCTGCATATTACCAAATATAACCCA